>NC_061121.1:11717762-11756893 GCF_002878395.1 Capsicum annuum
TATATATATATATATATATATATGAAACCATTCTGAAAATATTAAAACAAAGTAAATAGCTAAGTTTTTGGATATTCATAACCCCCACACTCAATAATATTACTAGTGGAAGCATACTAAAGCTTCAAAGGCATGATAAGTAGTCATAGTTCAAAATTTATCTCTTAGGAATTTCATCAAACACATGGGGCTCATAAATTTAAAGCATGAGAATAGTTAAATCATGGCAATAATTGCATAATCTGAATTCAAAAATCATGGGTTAAGGATTTAACATGCAAATATCATCTTTGAAATGGATCAAAGGCTAATTCCATCAAGAACGTATGTAAACATGATATAAAAATCAAAATTCATGGAAGTTCATGGATAAAATTCATGAAAACATGTAAAAGTCATAATTTTAAACTTTAAAGTGGATTCTTGGACTCCATGGGTGAAAAGGGCCCATGGATGAACATCTAATATACTTTTGTTGAAGAATTTGTGAGTGTCTTGGAATTTCTTAGAGATTAATCTTAAATGTTGATGGAGCTAGGGTTTTGTTCTTGAGAGAGTTTGTAAGAAGATGAGTGATTTTTCCTTTTTGGGGCTTTAATCTCGTGTTAAGGCTGGGATAAAGTGAGGGGAAAAGACTGAAATACCCCTCTAGACCTGGAATTAACTATGCTGAACGTGGCCAGTGACGCGATAGGTGACGTGTCACGTCACTTAGTCGACACGATAGGCAATGCATCACGTTGACCCTACCAATGCGATGGGCAACGCATAACGGCCTTTTCGCGCTGACTTGCTATTTTGAACACCCAAATAAACCTCAAACCTCGTCCGAAAAATTTGAAACTTACCCAAGATATGCTACTTTCACCCCTGAACATGAATCAACTAAAAAACTTATGTCTCGGGGTCAGTAATATCATTTTAAAAATCATTAAAGTTAAGAGGCCAAATTTAAAACTAAGTCTCTAACACTTAGCTAAATTTACAGGTTCTAAGCCTCTTACACATGCTCTATGGGCTGACTGAGTTAAGACTAATGCGGGGTATTACAATATCTCCTCCTTGGGAATATTCATCCTCGAATGAGACTAATTAAGCTGAGTATACTAAGGTGACTGAGATCATATACTGAACATGCATAACTAAAATGTGGCTACATAACTGGGTCTAAAACATGCTACATGACTGAACTGATTCATGAATGTATGAACTGACAAGAATATGATCACATGCTAAACATGCATAACTAAAACGTGGCTACATAATTGAGTCTGAAACGTACTACATGATTGAACTGATTAGTGAATGTATGAACTGACAGAAATATGATCATATGGCTAAACTGAGAATGGAAAAGAGATAAGCTAAGGGAAAACTGTTACCTTGAACTGAATTTGAGTTTGCAGAGAAAAGGTGAGGGTATTTGGTTCGCGTATCTGCTTCTGCTTCCTAAGTGGATCCCTCAACTGACTGATTCCGCCAAAGAACTTTGACCAAGGGAACTTCTTTATTCCTTACTCTCTGAATCTGATAATCTAGGATCTTAAATGGGATCTCTTCGTAAGAGAGGCTATCCTGAACACCTATACTTTCTAAGGGAACAACTACATTTGAATCACCAGTACACTTTAATAAAGAAACATGAAACACTGGATGCACTGAAGCCAAATCTGCGGGCAACTCAAGCTCATAAGCAATTTTTTTTAAACGACTCAATATCTTGTAAGGGCCTACATATCGGGGACCAAGATTCCCCTTTTTGCCAAACCTTTTCACTTTCTTCACGGTAGATATTTTCAAATAAATCAAGTCTCCAACTGCGAACTCGAGATCCCTCCTACTCACATCCGTATAGGATTTCTGATGGCTTTGGTCTATTTTAAGCCTTACTCTGATTAACTAAACTTTCTCCAAAGCATCAAATGCTGAATATGACCCTATCAACACAGTCTCACCTACCTCGAACCAACTAATAGGAGATTTTCAACTTCTCCCATAGAGAGCCTCAAATAGAGTCATCTAAATACTAGAATGATAACTGTTATTGTAGACAAACTCAATCAATGGCAAATGATCATCCCAACTAGCTTTAAAGTATATAACACAAGCTCTAAATATGTCATCTAAGGTCTGAATGGTCCACTTTGCCTAACCATCTGTCTGAGGGATAAAATTTGTACTGACGTGAACTTGGGTACCAAGACCCTTACGGAAAACCTTCTAAAAATAAGAGGTAAACTGAGTACCTCTATCTGAAATGATGGACACTAATACTCCATGCAATCTAACCAACTCTCTAATATAGATCTTGGCATAATCCTCAGTTCAATAAGAAGTATAGACTGGAAAGAAGTGGGCTAATTTGATCATTCTATCTATAATAACCCAAATTGAATCATATTGACGACGCAAATAAGGCAAACCTATCATAAAGTCCATGTTCAATTCCTCCCACTTCCAAGTAGGAATACTAAACTCTTGCATAGAGCCACAAAGCCTTCGGTACTCAACCTTAAACTACTGACAATTAGAGCACTTAGCTACAAACTCTACAATATCTTTCTTTATACGACTCCACCAAAAGATTTCCTGCAAATCTCAGTACATATTAGTGGCCCCTAGATGAATAGAGTAACGCGCACCATGTGCTTCTGCAAGAATTTTCTACCTTAGGTCATCTATACATGGCATACATAGTATACTCCGGCAACGCAACACACCATCTCCCCCTTGAGAGAAAACCTCTACTTTCTGATCTCTGACCGACACCTTTAACTTAACTAGACTGGGATCCCTCTCTTACTTTTCTTTTATTTTGATCACCAAGGAAGATTCTGAACCATTCTGTACCCATACACTACCCTTAGTTTAGTCAACCAAATGGACGTTTAATCTAGCCAACTGATGAACCTCTTAAACTAACTTCTTCTTATCATCCTCAACATAAGCCACACTACTCATTGACAATTTACTAAGGGAATCTGCCACTATATTAGCCTTGCCCAGATGATACAAATAACTCATATCATAATCTTTCAATAACTTAACCACCTTCTCTGACAAAGATTTAACTCCCTATGAGAAAATGCATACTGAAAAATCTTTTGATCCGCAAACACATCAACATGCACCCTATACAAATAGTGCCTCTATATTTTAAAGGCAAACACAACTACTGCTAACTCAAGGTCAAGACTAGTATGATTCTTATCATGGGGTTTAAGCTGCCTAGAGGCATGGGATATAACCTTACCTCTCTGCATAAAAAAAAACCCAAACCAACTCTAGAAGCATCATAGTAAATAAAAAATCCATCCGAACTATCTGGCAAGATCAAAACTGGTGCTGAGGTGAGCCGAGTCTTCAAATTCTGAAGACTCTTCTCGCAAAAATTTAACCACTAAAACTTGACTTTCTTCTGAGTCAATCTGGACATAGAGGATGTAATAGATAAAAACCCTTCAACAAATCGCCGATAATATCCAGCAAAAAATAAGAAACTCCTAATATCTGATGGAGAAATAAATCTAGGCCAGTTTCTCACTGCTTTGGTCTTTTGAGGGTCAACTCTAATACTGTTATCAAAAATAATATGTCCAAGGAAAACTATTGATCTTAGCCAAAATTTGCACTTACTAAATTTGGAAAACAACTTATGGGCTCTAAGAGTCTATAATACTATTTTGAAGTGGTTTGCATGATCATTTTCATTATGAGAATAGACAAGGATATCATCTATGAAGACTATGACGAATATGTCCAAGTACTATTTGAACACTTTGTTCATTAGGTCTATGAAAGTTGTTGGGGCATTTGTCATACCAAAAGACATGACTAGAAATTTGAAGTGACTATTCTGGGTTTTGAAATCTATTTTTTGAAAATTATTTTTAAAATATCACATTCTTTGACTCTGAGTTGGTGATATCAAGATCTAAGGTCTATCTTAGAAAAATAATTGGCACCCTAAAATTGGTCAAACAATTTATAAATTTAGGAGAGTGGATGCTTATGCTTAATTGTGACTTTGTTCAACTGACGATAATCGATGCATATTTGGAGAGAACCTCTTTCTTTTGTACGAAAAGACTGGAGCGCCCTATGAGGAAACATTGGGCATGATGAATACCTTATCTAAGAGATATTTCCACCATTCTTTTAACTCTCTAAGCTCAATTGGATCCATTCTTTAGGGCGAAATAGAGATAGGTTGGGTATCTGGAAAAAGGTCTATTCCAAAGTCAATTTCCCTTTTGGGAGGAACTTAGGGAAGATCTTTTGGGTAAACGTCTAGAAATTTGCTTAATACGAAAACCGACTCGAGATTAGGAGTCTTAGAACTAGAGTCTTTGACTCAAACAAGATGGTAAACACACCCCTTAGATATCATTTTTCTCGCTTTAAGGTACGAAACAAGATGACTAAGTGTTGAAGTACTACCCCTCTATTAAGGAATTGGATCATTTGGAAACTGAAAATGAAAACCTTTGTTTCTACAATCAACTGAAGAATAACATGAGTGGAGCCAATCCATACCAAGAAGGACATCAAAATTAGTTATCTCTAACTCTAGAAGATTAACTGAAGTGACTTTCTAGGAAATTATGACCGGACAATTCTTGTATACCTTCTTAGCTACAATAGAGACACCTACTAGGGTAGACACTGAGAAGGGTTCTGCTAAAGTCTCAAGACTGACACTAAAATCAATAGCTATGTAAGAGATTACAAAAGAAAGAGAAGCTCCAGGATCTAACAAAGCATAAACATGTAAATGAAAGAACTGTAACGTACCAGTAACCACATAATATCAGAAGTTTTCCTAATCTATCAGTACTAAAGAGTATACCGTCTCTTTGGGTGTTGACCACTGATGGAACTGGAAGCAACACTCTACTGAGTTAGGCGACCGAGTGAAACTAGAGGACAACTGGACTGACCTTGCTGACCACTCTGTAGGAAATCCCTGACTCCGTGGCCTGGTTTGCCACACCAGAAGCATACATCACTGCCAGCTCTACACATACCCTGATGGTTTCTACCACATCTCTAGGAAAGAGGATTTGTGCGACTACTTTTCACACTTTCCTGAGGCATAGGTCCTGGTGCCCTATCCCGATTATCATTCTTGGACTTTGATAATGGTGAAATAGATTAAGATGGAGCTAGTCTTGAAGATTCATGATGAAATTGAGAATGGTTACCCCCCTCCGATCTCGGCTGAGCAAAACTGAAGCTATCACATTCTGGCCCTCTTATTCTCCCTCTCTTTTTCCTTACACGTTTTCTCCTCAATCTGTTAAGCATAGACCATCAACCTAGACAAGTCCATATCCTCAATCAACATTGAGTTCATTCACTCTTTGACCATACTATTAGCTACACCAGAGACAAACTTACTCATCCTAGACCTGTCTTCAGATACCACATTAGGAGTATACCTAGCTAGCTGAGTAAGCTGAAGAGAATAATCTTTCACACTCATGTTTCCTTACCTCAAATTAATAAAATCCTGCACCTTAGTTTCCCCCAACTCCAAGGGAAATAACCTATCTAGAAAGGAAGTTGCAAACTCTTCCCATTCAATAGGCCAAGCATCTAAATCTCTATCTCCCTTCTACTATTTATACCAGGTGTCAGCAATATCCTACAACTGGTAAGCACCCAACTTTGCACTCTCAATAGAGTTAACACCCATAATATCAGTTACCATCAAAACCATGTCAAGGAACTCCTGCAGATCCTCATCAAACTTAGATCCCAAAAACAACTGAGGGTTTATTCAGGTGATGTCCCAAATCCTAGTTGCGGTAGTATTAGCCACTGAATAACAGTTGGCTGATTAGTGTGGGCTGCTACTGAGTGGGATAAATTAGTGAATGCAGCTCTGAATTTGTCATGGGATACATGCTCGTTCAGGGGATCTTCCTAAACAGGCGGAGGTACAGAATGGTTTCCAGACCTTCTGTCGTTATTCTTTCTGGGAGGCATGTTTTGTAAATGGAAAGAATATTGAATTAGAAAGGGGGTTTAAATTGAGCTCATGCTCCCTCGCACGACATGAATACTAAAAGAAAGGAAGCTTTTCCTAAAAATATATTGTAGCCTCTTGTCCATAAGTGTGGCTTTCTTCACACCCATGCACAAAAATCTACTTGACGCGACTTTCAGATTCTCTAGAACACTTTAAAACCTTAGGCTCTGATACCAAGTTTATAATGACTCAGGAGTAGACCCTAGATGCCACGCGGTGCTTACAATCCCGAGAGACCACAAGCTAACCCATGAGTTAGTACGTGCTATGAGCACTGAACAAACTAATAATATAGAATACATATGTGCAGAAAAAAAGATGAATACGCCATAAGGTTTTAAACATATGAAACATTTCTAAATCATAATTCTGAAATCAACTATCTAAAAATAATAATATAAAGACTATCAATAACAATAGATAACTAAATATTTGACTGAAAGTTCCCGGAAGCCTTTACTATCTGGCTATGCAGTTAATGGGACAAGTCCCCAACTAACTCCGTCTGCCTACTGAACTGAGCACACTGAAATAAACATAACTGGTCCTTGGAAAATGAGGAATCACCACTATTATTGTTGCGTGTACACTGGGATATCTAGGTACAGTTGGGAACCTGAGCGTCCGAACCTATGATATGAGACATCATAGCACAAGAAATGAGTATGCATTTAGTACTTTAAATGTACTGGTGTGCTAACTGAGGTTGGGTTTTTATGCAAGGGTTCATATGTATGAGCAGTAACTGACTGAATGAATAACATAAGGAAATGCATGAATACTATAAGGACTGAGAATGCATGACCAATCATAGTATATAATGTTGATAAAGTCTATAGACTGAGACACTAAAATACTGAAAACTGGATAACTAAGATCTGTATGTTATGGTTAAGTAAACCTAAAAAACTGAACTCTGAATTGAATACTGGACTGAGACTGTAGGAGCTATCATCTAATCGACATGCCCTAAAATGAGATAATTGGGGTCCAACCTGTGACCCCAGTTGTAAGGGTGTTAGTACTGTACCACAGGTACTAACACTAGTCGTGTGGATCCACTAAAGTGTTATCCCGAAGAACTAACGGTCACCCTCAACTGGTAGGGCCCTAATGAGATATGTTTCAACCCTAAGCTGGCAGGTTAATATCTGAACCTATTCTGGCTACGTAGTTCTGGAATGCAAGGACTGCTACTAAAGATCACACCCTCAACTAGCAGGTGAGACCCCATCCTTGGGTTCACTTGACGCTAAATCCTACTCCCAACTGAACTGACTCTAATTATTAAATTGAATTGACCTTACTAACATGATATACTGACTGAACTGATAATACTCTAATATATATATATATATATATATATATATATATATATATATATATGAAACCATTCTGAAAATATTAAAATTAAGTAAACCAATAAGTTTTTGGGTATTCATAACCACCAGGACTCGATAACATTACCATTGGAAACATACTAAAGCTTCAAAAGTATGATAAGTAGTCATTGTTCAAAATTCATCTCTTAGGCATTTCATCAAACACATGGGGGTAAAAAAGTTAAAGTATGGAAATAGTTAAATCATGGCATAATAACATAATCTGAATTCAAAAATCATGGTTTAAGGATTTAACATGCAAATATCATCTTTCAAATGAATCAAAGGCTAATTCCATTGATAAAATTCATGAAAACAAGTAATGGACATGATTTTAAATTTTAAAGTGGATTCTTGAACTCCATGGTTGAAAAGAGCCATGGATGAACATCTACTATACCTTACTTGAAGAATTTGTGAGAGTCTTGGTGAATTTCTTTGAGATTGATCTTGAATGTTAATGGAGCTAGGGTTTTGTTCTTGAGAGAGTTTGTGAAAAGATGAGTGGTTTTGCCCTTTGGGGGCCTTAATCTCGTGTTAGTACTGGATAAAATGAGGGAGAAAGACTGAAATACCCTCCTAGACCCGAAATTAACTATGTTGAAAGTGGCCAGTGATGCAATAAGTGACCCATCATGTCACTCAGTCGACGTGATAGGCGACATATTGCAGCCTTATCGCGTTGATTTGTTGTTTTGAAAATCCAAACAAGCCTCAAACCTCATCCAAAAAATTCAAAACTTACCCGAGACATGCTACTTACACCCTGAACATGAATCAACTCAAAAAATTACATCTCAAGTTTGAGAAGGTCATTTTAAAAATTATTAAAGTTAAGAGGACAAAAATAAAACTAAGTCTCCAACAGTTAGCTAAATTTTCAGGTTCTAAGCCTCTTTTAAATGGTCTCTGGGTTGAACTAACTTATGACTAATATGGGGTATTACAGAGACACTGCAAATTGGTTGTCGTCCCCTTTTACGTTCTCCACATAGAAGGAGTCGCCCTCACTCATATTGTCCCTTATGATTTTTTCGGCGGCAGGCACAAATTTATTATCCTTTTTAAGAACATATGAACATCTCTCCCTGAATTACTCCCCGAACCTCTTATCAATGGAATTGAATATAGATGCCAGGTGGTACTCCCTTTCTACAATCAACATAGATTTGATCGAATCGGCAATATTTATGGTCATCATATCAAACCTATTGTCGGAGAAATATGCTCTACACCACTTCTTAAAACCAAGCTCATGATCGAGGAAAAAGGCTTCCTTGGGACAATAGTTCTTGAATTCCTCAAATTAGTCGCTAAACTCGTTGAAAAAAATATGTCTTTGCCACGTGGTAGAATAGATAGAGGTGATCTCTGCATTAGTGATTTACCAAGAGATTTTAACCAAGATGCCTCATGCATTACTCGTGATGAGCATTGTTGTAAGCCCTCGCGATATTATTGGCGATGCTCTTGTGTCTATCATAGATAAAGCATAAATCTGGTCTATCAACCACTATAAACTTCAGCTTCTCAAAGAAGAAAGTCCAAGATGCATTGTTCTCCTTGTCAACAACGCAAAAGGCAATGGGATAAATATGGTTCTCGATAACCTGTGAAACGGCGCTTAGCAGCATGCCCTTGTTCTTACCATATAAATGGGTGTCATCGATCGCAATAACCTTTCTTATATGGGAGAATCCCCTAATGCAAGGGACCAAGGCTAAAAACTAGTACATAAACCTATAATTTTCTGCGTTCATCATGATGGAATAGGTAGTGCCAACATTAAGAGCATTGATCATGTACGAAAAAGCCGACAGGCAAGAATACCCATGCTCTGGTGTCCCTCGAACCATTTCCTTGGAAATCACACACCCATTAAACATTTTCAATTGGTTGGTATACTGCTAAAGTTCTTGACAATGATCCTCCGAATCTCACTAGTGTCTGGAAACTTTCCTTCACGATACAAGTTCACACAGAGCGATGCAATGACTTTAGCCATGATTTTCTTATGGATGCGTGTGGCATATTCAATGCCACAAGTGTGATCACCGACATATATATAGATGAGAAATAAGTTTGTGCATTCATACTTATTTTCACACAACATCCATACGCAACTAGGACAAACGTATTTCAGCTTAAAGAATTTGTTGCAGCTTTTCATCGTAGAACAATTAAAAGATTTTTTTGCTGACGTCCAACAATAATTTCAAATCCTTTTTATTCTAAATGTTTTATTTATGTGAAAATTAGTTCCATTGGAGAAGGTGTGGTTGGTTTGTAATCCCAATCCGCACTCTTCTCTCTTTTCTAAAAGGAAATTGGGTCTTTCAATTTGAATGATCTTTCATATCCATTGGATGAACATCCAAACACTCATCTGTAAATGAATCATGTTCGTCGATTATCGAGTGTGGTGGCAGGATTTTTGGAGACCCCCCGAGATGATATTTATACTCAATAATGGCCTGGAGCCATCGACAGCGACATACAACATGTATAAGGAAACATGCCAATCATTCTTTATGAATTTGGGATGTATTTTACCCTGATCATTCGTTATATAGATAATCATAACATTTTTTATCTCATACTCTAATTCTCCACTCTCAATTATGCTTCAAATCTTGTCGCCGTACGAACCATTGCGACACAGTGGGATGGGTATTGTTTCCTTGCTAGATAATTTTCAATTCCAATTTTTGAGACCCTCCTCCCACACACCCACACCGCGATAGCTACTTCAACTAATTCCATTATAGACCACACTAATCAATAATAGATTAAGGTATCAATTAATAACTAGTCGATTAATGGTATGAAAACCTTCGTACAAAAATGGGAATGAATGAATTTTGGATATAATCGATGTCTTCCTAGCTCTGGGATGCAGAAATGTATGAGTAGGACTTCTAAACTACTGAAATATATCTAATGAAGAGGTATTGAACGAATTTGAAAAGCTTTTCAAGCTAGTAAAAATGGTGAAAAAAATATTTTTTGCAATTTTTTTCAAAAAGATGGAACAACAATGGAGGAAATTACCAAGAATAGAGATTTTCAGTTGTGATAGGCAAGATTTCATTGAAAAATGGCCAAAAAAATCACCAAAATTAAAAATATTGGTGAAAAATGGGAGCTCCTTTTGGTGGCTTCTTGGATAATTTTTTCTAATTAACAGACGAAAATATGAAAAATGGTGGAAATATAAAAAATGGTAGAAAATATTAAATATTAAATATTAATTGTATGAGGTAGGGGGACTAAAGTGTTAAGTTTAAAACTTGTGTGCTAGGGTTGTATGTTAAAAGTGATGATGTCATTATAGTGTCTAAATACTTAATTTTTCAAGACTTGTATCTAAGTGCTTAAATAATTTTTCCAAGGGTCTATTTTCCAAAATTCCCCAAGTAAGTCCCATCTCTATAATACCCTTATGAGTAACCCTTCACCATATAAATTAGAAGAAAACACATAATCCTCAAAACCATGGCAACATCTCAAACTTCATCACCAATTCTTCCCAAATATTTACAATAGGATGACCTAAGGGAAGAGTGTAAGAAATTGTTATCTACTCTACCAAAGAAAATGGATGGATTGGATCACATATGTACAACTATTAAGGTTTTTGGGCATCTACAAGAATAATCCAAGGTGTCATTTCATGTCAACAACTATTTCAATCTCATGATAGTGATATCATCCTTGTTACAAATCCTCAATCTGAAACCACTTGGTTAAAACCACTTTCATTTGCTTTAGTAAATCGAAAGAAATATCCTATTTTTCAACAAAATCACCCTTTACTTGTCAAGAGCCCTCATGATATTGTTCCATTGTTGGAATTTAAACTCTATGTTGATGGTCATATCCCTAAATTTTCATCCTTCACTTCACTTAGACTCTTCTCAACTAATTTGACCTATGATTTATTGCCAAAATCTGTCCATGATTAAAAAACTTAGCTTGCTTACTTGTGTAGGAATCCTAAGCACACTTTTTACTTCTATGTGGCATTTTTCAAACAAGTTAAAACTTCATCATAATTGTTAGAGTGAGTACCCTACTTATTTTAATATTATACTCTACTGGTTGCCTATCTGTGGAATATGTAAGCGAACGTAGTTCACAAAAGTAAAACTTGAACACAGTATTTTTACGTGAAAAACACCCGACTAAAGAAAGGTTTAAAAAACCATGACTTGTACCTCTACAAGATTTAACCCCAACTTCACTATATCTCTTGATCCTCAACAATCAACAAATTACAAGACTTCTTGTAAAACTAGGAATTAAAACTTCTAACTCCTATTTCTACAAAAATACAAATCTTCCCAAGATAAGTACACCCAAGTCTTTGAGTTCCCTAACTTGAAGATATAACTCCTAACTTAGTTTATACTTCAGTGAGACTATAATAAAAACTCATTACAACTCAAATAACCTACCTATTACAAAGTCTATGACTTGCTAAATGAGGAACTAGGTTCTTCTTCAAGTAAGTGAACTATTTTGCTGATTATTGACTATATTTTTAAGGCATGAGTGAAAAACTTGAATGTCATTTGTTGTATTTAAGCTAATTCTTGATTGAGTCCTTTAGTTGATGTACTCTTCAATCTTCAATAGGACTCCCAGGTAATTTTGCTCTTTGTTACTGTTATTTCTTTCTCCTTGACTGAATATGACTCTTTTCCTTTATTCCCTAGTCTTATAGAACTCATTGATCAACTCAACTTCTAGATACTGTATTTATCTTCTCCTCAATTATAGCATTTGAAATAATTCTGAGCTTCCTTGCTTATCCACTTTTGTCTTAATGCATTATCAGCCTTGCATTTACTTCAATATGTAAGAACCAGTAACTTTTCTTTCATAACTTGTATGGAACAACTTGCACAACATATTTGATTCACATTTCCATCATTAAAACTTCACATTCCCTAACAAACTCCCCCTTTTTGACTATGACAAACTTAGCAGCATAGCATCTACCATAATATCCTGACATACTCAAAAAAGAATTTAAATAAAAGAACACTCTGAATGAAACAGGTTAGTCAATTGAGTTATAAGTATTGTATAATCTATTCTTCCCCCTTTTGACATCATTGAAAAGCTGGCCCAACAAATGAAAAATGTCTAACAATCTATGGCCACTGGGCTATCACTAAAACAATCAAGACTCAGAGAAAGAGAACAGTTATACAGTATGAAAAAATATAGAAGTAGATCACAATAAGCAATAAGATCTATTTCATTCAAAAAGTAGGATACAATTATTAATACGCAAAAATAGCAAAAAGAGACAACAGGCACCTAGTTAAAAAAGAAGAAAGGAAGATAATCTTAAGGCACTAAGAGGAGGCTTAAGTGGGTGAGGAAGAGGGGATAAGGGAGGTAAAATTGCGAACAATATTAGCACTTTCAGATCTTTCTCTTTCAAAAAAGGTTGTAAGTGAGTTAATCTAAGCTTGAAGAACCCTTTTCTCATCCTCATTGGCAGCCTAAGCAACCTCCTCCTCAGCATGTTTTGCTGCAAGTACATTTCTCAACCTTTACACAGGGTTATGAGCACTCCTCATGGAAGCAGATAACATTGTATGGTTCACTAACCCTATGGCATCCTTAGTGATCTATAGAGACCACACTTTGACTGACACATGGAAATCCTCAAAAACAGATGTAAGCCAAAATTCATATGGAAAAGTATGACCATTTACATCCTGGATTAAGACCCTCTGCATGTGCTTAATCATGATTCGAGGAAGGTCTATTTGTTTTTCAGTATCCAGCAGTTCCATCAGGGTAAGATCAAGAAAATTTACAATAGTTCTTCTTTCTTTTTGAGGAAGGATCATTTTGTGAACAACGTCAAAATAAAGCTGATAGAGTGGAGACATCTCACGCTTTAAGACCCTACAATGTGTGACAAGATGGGGATTTTCAGAGAATTTTCTAGATATATCTAGTGCAGAGGGAAGACTATCAAGAAGAGGCCATGTAACCTTGACATAATGAGCCCAGACCCCAGTAGGAATGTTCAAGATTCAATCAAGATCGGTAGCATAAAGATTTATGGTAGTCCCACGAACAGTGGTCAAAAACATTCCCCTAATGGCAACCCCATTAGTATAACACTCATAGACTTCATATTTTCCAAACTTACGTTGAAGATGACCTTGAATAAACAAGTGTGACCACCCCTAAGCTCTCAATTTTGAGACCAAGATATCTATTTTAGGGCCCAAAACTAGTGACAACTTATTCCCTAGCCAACTTATGTTTTTTAAAGTGGAGAATATGGGTTGACTGAAAAACTTTGTCATCAGGAGTATCCACATCAAAATCGAGATCAAAATTAGGATCAATTTCAGTAGAGGGTACAGGGGGAGTATTCAAAAAAAAAACTCAGAGTCAGAGGACCTGGAGGAAACAGGTGCGTTAACTTATTTCTTTGACTTAGAAGCAACCTTCTTGGCCGAGGACTTAGAAGAAGAGGAAGGTTTGTAAGTAGGAGTGATATTGGATAATGAAGAAGCTTTTGGGGTAGGCTAAGATGATGGTTTACTAGAAGAGAAGGGTTTTGGATATTTTCCAATGATTGTCTTCTTCTAATGCACTGAGCGAAGAAGAGTATCGTGAAAGGATGTATGAGGAAGAGGAGGAGCAAAAGTAGCTACACATTTCCTTTTACTTACCTTAAGTACTTCTGCCAAGGAAGCGTCTTCCCATTGCATTTTACCTCAAGTATGAGGAGTTCGAGGAGTAGGGACAACAGGGGAAGGCTGTACTGAAGCATCGTCATCAACATCAATAAAGATTGAAAAGGGTTTTCATTTTAGTTTAGATCTAAAACTTCGAGGGATTAGGTCTGCAATAGAAACATCATCTCGATCAATGATCTGAAGAGGGATTGGAGATGGTAGTGAGGGTTCAGAAGATAATGAAGGATTGGAAGAAAATTGGGCAAAAGGGTTTTGCAGATTTTTAAACATTGCAAAATTGGATAATTTGATTGAAATTGGGAAAGAAATGAGTGGGGGTAAGGTAATATCAGGATAAAGGATAATGGTTGTTGAGGGAGAGGTAGCGCAGTCTGTGGATGGGTTAGAAGAAGATGATACCATAGTGAAGAAGAGAAAAATAGTGATTTAATTTGGTTGTGTGAGTAGTGAATGATGTAAAAAGAAAAAAGAGTTTTTAAGAAGGAGAGAAGAAATATGAATCATAGATGAAGTGTATTTGGTGAAGGAAACGTAATGATAAAGAAGGTTAGTTCTGATGGGAAAGGGTTGCCATCTTTTTTAAGAGAAAGGACTTTTGGATTTTTCGCGGTTTAAGTGTAACGGAAGGGACCATGTAGACAACCTATTTCTCTTTATGCTACTATAGATAAGCAATAATCATACCTTAATTTTGAGAATAAAATGGACAAGATTGCCCCTGTGTTCCAGTCTTTCTGCAAAATCAACACATAAATGAGTCAATTTACTCTAAGATCTTGGAATTAGGATACACAATTAAATGTGTAAGACTAAATTAATCAACAATCACTGATAAGCAACTAATTCTAGCCAATCATTGAGGGAGATTTATACAATTTTAATCATCACCAAGGCTAACCTATTTTTTTCAAAATGTTCTCTACTTAAAGCCTTTGTGAATATGTTAGCAATTTTTTCTTCAGTAGAACAAAACATAACTAATATATGACTTTTTTCAACATTGTCTCTAAGAAAGTGATGTCTAATATCAATATGCTTAGTTCTTTTATGTTGAACAGGATTCTTGGCTATATTAATGGCACTTGTAATGTTACAGAAAATAGGGACACAACTAACATCTATACCAAAATCCATAAGTTTTTGCTTAATCCACAATAAATGAGTACAACAAGATCCAACCGAAACATATTCAGTTTCAGCAGTAGACAAGGCTACTGAATTTTGCTTTTTAGAGGACTAGGTAATCAAACATGATTCAAGAAAGTGTGACATGCCTATAGTGCTTTTCCTGTCAACCAAATATCCTGCATAGTCAGCATCAGAATATCCAAGCAAGCTAAAATTACTACCTTTTAGGTACCATAAACCAAGATCACTGCTTTTTTTGAGATATCTAAAGATCTTTTTTACAGATTTTAGATAAGACTCTTTAGGATTTACTTGAAATCTAGCACATAATCGTATACTAAATACAATATCAGGCCTACTTGCTGTAAGATATAGCAATGACCCTATCATTCCTCTGTACATCTTTTGCTCCACATCAGGACCTATTTCATCTAAATCAAGATTTATAGCAGTGGTTATTGGAGTGCTGATCTCTTTTACCTCTTCCATGGAGAATCTTTTGAGGGGTTCGTTTACATACTTCTGATGATGGATCATTGTTATTGATGTTTTTTATTTGATTTGCAATCTCAAGAAGTAATTTAGCTCCCCCATCATGCTCATTTCAAATTCACAACTCATGAGTTTGGCAAAATCATGAGTCATATTCATGTTTGTGGAGCCAAAAATGATGTCGTCTACATATACCTACACAACCAACAAATCTTTTCCATTAGTTTTCAAAAAGAGAGTGTTGTCAATTTTACTCTAGTATGTCCATGTTCCATCAAATTCTATGCCCTCTTCTTGATTGTATCCTTGGACCACCAATCTTGCCTTATTCTTTGCAACTGTTCTATGCTCATCAACTTTATTTCTATACACCCACTTAGTTCTAATTATTGTTATGTCTTTTGGGAGAGGAACTAAGTGTTATACTTTGCTTCTCTCAAACTAAATTAACTCTTCTTGCATGGCTATGATCCATTCAGCATCAAGTTGTGCTTTAGTTACCTTCTTTGGCTCAATTTCTTACATGAATGCCTTGAAAGCACATATACTTCTTAATCCAGACCTTGTAGTGATCCCAAAAGTGAGATCTGTGAGAACATTCTCAATAGGATGTGACCCTTGATACTTGTAACCTTTTGGAACCAAGCCAAGTGAGCTACTAGGATTACTGCTGATGTTTTGAGCTGGGGTTGTTGGGGGCTCAGTTCAACCTGTCACTGTGCCTCCAGATTTAGTTCCCCTTGTTGAGGTGCCTCCATATTTTATAGCTCCAGTCGATGAATCGGGTTGTGTAACCTATTCCTCAGAGTTATTTCCTTCCTGAAGGTTTGTCTTAACACAGGATTCATCAAAAACTGCATGCATTCTTTATTCAACACAGTTAGTTCTATTGTTTAAAACCCTATAAGCCTTACTATAAAGTGAATAACCAAAGAATATTCCCTTATCACTTTTAGCATCAAATTTTCCCAGATTATACTTCCCATTATTATGTATGAAACATTTACAACCAAAGGTTCTAAAATGAGAAATGTTTGGCTTTCTTCCTTTTAGTAATTCATAGGGAGTCTTCTTTAACATAGGTCTAATCATGCATCTATTTATGATATAGGTTGCAGTACTTATTACCTTAGCCCAATGGTTTTTAGCAATATTTGTTGCAAGCATCATTGTTCTAGCCTTATCTTCCAAGGTTCTATTCTTCCTTTCCACCACTCCATTTTATTGTGGTGTTATAGGGGCAGAGAAGTTATGATCTATACCATTTGCTGAACAAAATTCTAAGAACTTGACATTCTCAAATTCTGTACCATGGTCAGATCTTATGGAAACTAATAAAGTGCCAAGTTTTTTTTCAATTTTCTTGATAAAAATTTTAAAGACATCAAAGGCATCTTCTTTAAAGGCTAGAAAAAATGTCTAGGTGAACCTGGAATAATCGTCAACAATTACAAAAACATACCTTTTTCCACCTCTGCTTTGAAGTCTCATTAGTCCACACAAGTCCATATGAACTAGGTCAAGACAATTTATAGTGCTAACATAGTTCTTTGACTTACAAAAAGATCTTACCTATTTCCCCCTTACATAGGCACTACATAATTTTTCTTCCTTAAACGTGGTTTTGGGCAATTCCAATACCATATCTTTGGAAGAAAGTATGTTTAGTTGTTTTAAACTTGCATGTCCAAGTCTCCTGTGCCAAAGGAAAGGATCATTTTCTATTGCACTTAGACAAGTCAACTCTGGTCCTGGTATTGCCATTATATCAGCCTTGTATACATTTCTGTATCTTCTTACAGTGAGCAAAATCTCTTTGGTGTCCATCCTCTTGACTTTGACTCCTGTAGAAGTAAAAATAACTTTATTACCTTTATGACACAGTTGTGAGATGCTTAACAGTCTATGCTTCAATCCTTCTACAAGATAGACATCTTCCAATGCTCTTGACTCGGAGGAGCCAATTTTTCCCACTCCAGTAATGATTCCCTTTTTTCTATCACCAAAAGAAAATCCTCCTCTATTTATTTTGAAAAGTGAAAGGAACTTTTTTTTATCACCGGTCATGTTTCTTGAGAAAACACTGTACCAATGCCTTTTGCTTCTTTTCACCTTTTCTTGCAAAAAATCAATGGTTAGACTTAATAACCCAGACAAGTTTGGGTCCTGTTTTATGAGTAAATGGATGAATTTAATTTCTTCTAGTCCATACTAGCAATATATAGTGCAACCTATTTCGCAGGCCTGAACCAGTTCTCTTCTTTTTGGTTTGAGAAAATTTATTTGCTAGTTTTTGACTATTTGATCTGCTTTTAGCAGCAACTAGATATTCAGTGGTTGGATGTCTAAGGTTACCACAGATATAACATAAATATTTAGGATCATTAACACCTTTGTGGAATCCCAAACCTGCCTTTTCATTGTGATTTCTTTCACTCAATTTGTGAACAATTCTTGAGGAATTTGTCCACCTATTAGCTCTTTCAAGATCAAGTTTCAGTTTAGAAACTTCTTGACTCAGTTTGTTTATCATGTCAGTTGCATTACTACACTCTTGTTTGTACTTCTCTAATTCAAGTTCAGCATTTTCTTGTTCTTTACTCATGACTTTTTTTTTCATTTTTAGTGAGAGTCACTTTTAGGATTTCAGACTTAAGATCATTATTTGAAGAATCAAGTTCTGCAACCTGTTTCTTGAGTATGTAGTTTTCCTTGTCAACTATATCTTTACATGCTTTTAAATCAATGAGATCAAATTTAAGGTGTGTAACACTGTTGAACAACTTATCCCTGTCAGAAGTTAATTCTAGGAAATCATCAATTAGTGCACTCATCAAAGAAACAAGTTTTGATTTGGAAAACAAATGAAGTTTTTCTTTAAGTTCAATTATGCTTACCTCAAAAGCATCATCTTCTTCCTCTAAGTCTGAATCTCCAAGTGCCATGAATGCAGTTTCATCAGCCTTATCATCATCCGATTCAGATCCCCATGCTGCCATCATTACATGTTCCTCCTTCCTTTTGGCCTTTTCTTTTAGTTCCCTTTCAGCCTTTTTTTTTTCATTTTATTTCCTATACTAGACAATCTCTGATCTAATGATTAGTCTTACCACACTTGTAGCATCCATTTGGACTATCATTTAAATGTTTCTTGCTACCTGTTCCCCTCTTCTTTTTAAGGAATTTGCTGAAGTTCTTAGTTATGAAGGCAACTTTTTTCTTATCAAGTTCAAATTCTTCATCACTATCATAAGCCTTTAATACCAAGATTTTCTTAGGAACTGCTTGTTCTTTGATTTTATCAACTTTCATTTCATAAGTCCTCAAGGTCCCTACTAGTTCATTTAGGGTCATACTTGTGAGATCCTTATTTGCCTCCCTAATTGCAGTTACCTTAATATTCCACTTTGATTTTGGTCGTACCCTCAGTATCTTTTCAACTTTTTTCTCCTCAGTGATGATTTTTCCCAAAGAAGTCAACTCATTTGTTAAGGCAATAAGCCTTGTCATCATCTCAAGCAAGGATTCATTTTCCTTCATCTTAAATGCCTCATACTTAGTGAGAAGAAGAGAAATCCTAAATTTCTTTACCTGAGAGGTACCTTCATGTGCATTTACCAGTGCATCCTAAATTTGCTCAGCATAGCGCAGGTTGACACCCTGTTGTATTCAGCAGGTCCTAATCCACAGACGAGGATGTTCTTAGCTTATGCATTTTTCTTTAATGCCACTAAATCATCAGCAGTAAATTCACTCCTTATTTTCTTGACTGGTTCACCATCAACCAACTCCATTGGAATTAGGGGTGTACAGACCAAACCGTCAAGTCAAACCGAACTGACGAACCAAACCAAATCGAGAAAAAAAACCGACTTATGGTTTGGTTTGATTGGTTTGGCGTTAGAAAAAAAAAACAATCATTCTTAGTTTGATTTGGTGTTAAACAAAAAAAAGTCAAACCAAACGCGAATCAAACCGAATATATATATATATATATATATTAGTTTAACCGCACGTGTCTCGCACATGTAACATTTGATTATTTAAAATTAGATGATTTTGTCTGTTGCGAAAGCTTATATAGATATTTATATATAACTTTATTATAAAAAGTTAAATAGTAATTTACTCAAATAGAGTGGATTATAAATTTTTACAAAGATATCTAATTATAATAACATTGCTTGCTTACAAATCTTATGCCAAAAAAGGACTAAAATTGGACACAACAGTAAAATTAAAACCTTATCAATTACATGCACAAAAGATGATAAAAGAAATATTCCTAGAGAAAAAAATGCAATATTGTCGAAGGCAAAAATAATTAAGAGAATAATACCTTAAAAATTTGTGATGAAGAATGTTGAATAACAGCCTTTTATATATAAGCATTCGGATCCTCCTCCTTACATAAATATCAGTTGAATTTTCGTGTTCATATCTCAAATCTATATAGTCAAATTTTTTAAGTAGATATTTGAATAATATTTAGTCGAATTCCTACATCTACATTTGTATGTGGCTCCATATCATCAAATTTTTAAATTTAGATTATGAAGATCAAATATCCACATGTGATTACAAGCAACCAAGGCATTCACATATAAACTAAAATCAACTCAATCAAACCCAACCTTCGATAAAGGAGGGTACTATGCATAATGTGATATTGGTGAAATGACTATACTACAAACAACTTTTTTGCTTCGATTTAATTTTGTTCTTTGAAATTCCATAGCCGCCTTTTTTATGTTATTCTCATAAATTAGTATTACGATTTTCTTTAACATAAATAACAATTAATATGTCTCACTTACAAATAATATGGATTTCTATAGTGGTTCAATTATACATAAAAGTTACGATATTACAAAAACATGACTCATAAATAAAAAAGAACTTAAACTCCTATCCTAATTCGTGACCTTGATATATTTTTTTTTTTAAAGAAAAACGGGATTGGAGCTTTTTTTATGTCACGATAATCAAAATTATGTCACGATTACGCAAAGAAAATAAAAGAAAAAAGAGCAATAAACCTTTGATTTTTGACAACTTCATTCGGCGGCCACATACTTATCCAATTTTTCGATCAGAAACTTTCAACTAAAAGAGAAACACAAGAAAGTATCAAAAGAGAGAATCAATGTCAATTGTTGATTATTATTCTTCATATATAATCTTTAACGGTATTATTTAAAAGAAATAAATAAAGACAAAAGGGATGATGATAATGATAGTAAGAAAACACGTGAATCAAAACTAAAATAAAAAGCAAAAGTACACTCTAAGAATTTGTTTCGTATAAATTTTGATCCAAAATATTACTTAAATAGAATCATAAAGAATATTTTTTATATAAAATTCTATTTTTAGAAGTACTAAATATTACCTAGATTAAATAATCAAAATCAACAAATATATGTTATTAAATCCTAAAACTCATGCGTAGGAACAATAAATTAAATTTATTCTATTTATAAAGTTTTCCTTTTATAAATCATATAATTAAATATAAATTTTTCTGCCTCGTTTTTTTTACGTGCACAACGATTTCTTTCCTTTTTAACTTTGACTTGTGCTACAATTTTATTCGTAATATTCTACTTATTCTTTTTTATAATTTTAAATTATGAAGTACTAGAAGTTTTTAGTTTATCAGGATTCTTTCTATGAGGGGTTTGGATAAGATTAAATCTGGTCAAACTAGATTTTAATCACTTTTTTAGCCTTTTTAGGTGTTTGGTAAAATTAAAAAGAGCTTAAAAAAAGCTAAAAGTGAATTAAAAAAAAACAATAATTGAGAAGCTGAATACCCCCAGCTTTTTACTTTTTAGATTAAAATTTTTTCAGGTTTGACCAAAAACATTACCTTTTTATCCCTTATATTTTCTTCTAATTCCAACAATAACCTACACTTTGTAGCCCTTATTGATTTTTCTTTCTTTTTCTTGTTGCCGCTTTTTTTTCATCTTTTTCCTCCAGTTTTCTCTTCATCTTTCTCCTTTATTTTTAGAGAATCCATCATTACATACAAAAACACTCAAAAAATTTATTGTCAAATCGAGCTTGTGGTAAGTTCTTCTCTATCCGTTCATATAGAATCTCTGCAAGTTATTTAAATTTTAAAAATTAATTCTTTTTAATAGTTTGTTTCATTCCTAAATTTCTTTTGTTGTTTAAAAGCTTGCAATATTATAATATAATACTATATTTATATAAAAAATATCTTAAAATTTTTATTTTTTAATATTTAAAAATAAAAAAGTAACTTATATTTATAAATTAACCTGGCATAATCACTTTACCTTGAAAGTGTGTTTAAATAGAAATTATTTTTGAAGTATTAGAATTAAAAATCATAAATAATTAACATTATTATGTGTTAACAAATTTAAGGATATTTAAGTCATTTTTACAACAAAAGTGATTGAAAACACTTGTTTACCAAACACATCAACAGATTTTTTTTCACTTTCAGCATGTCTATCCAAATACTTATCTGCTTAATTTAAAAACACTTATTTTAAGCTTTTAATCACTTAAGCTAAAAAAAAAACAAAAAATTTAATCCTATCTAAACGGGCTCTATATATTTTAGGAGTTATTAAATTCTTTTCATATACTTTAGGAGTCTTTAATCTAATTAAATAATAAATTGAGAAAAATAGTAAAAAGACATTTTTATCTATTGCAAAGGCTTCTAATGAAGGGAAAAAGGTCCAAACGTCATTTTTAGGCCCTTCACACTTTTAATATAGTATAGATATAATATTTGAACTTTTTTATACATAAAATATTAATTATAATCTACCTTTTAAATACTTTTTCAACTAGTTTTAGTAATTTTCAATAATTTGAAAGTAGATGTAGATAAATATTTAAATTTGGGCCTTTAAGTTGTAATATTTGTCCATTAATTGCTAATTAAATGATTCAAAACCCAATATAAACTTAAAACCTAAACTTTTCACTCTTCATCTCACTTTTTAGTTTCAAGAGAGTTTTTCGCTCCTCATTTTTTCATAATTATGGTTTTTCAATAGCACATGAGCGAAAACATATTTGATCTAGTCTTCGATCACAATATAATTGTAAAAACTAAATATTATCAAAAAAAATTGAAAAAACCGACTAAAATCAAAACCGAAAAATTAATTTTATGTTGGTTTGATTAGGTTTATAATTTTAATAAACCGACATGATTGGTTTGTTTTTTTTAATAAAAACTGAACCAACCCGACCTATGTACACCCCTAATTGGAATAGTAGGACCATCAAGAATCCTATCCCATAATTAATAGTCTTCACATTGGATGAACATCTCTATCCTGGCCTTCCACCAGATAAAGTGAGAACCATCAAAGAGTGGAGGACTAGTAGTTGGCTGACCTTCACTGTGCCCAGTAGGAGGTGCAGAATTCATCTTTGTGATCTTTTCTCAGGTGCTAGCCTTATTTAAGACAACCTCGCTCTGACACCACTTGTTAGAGTGAGTGCCCTACTAATATTAATATTGTACTCTACTGGTTGCCTATCTGTGGAACAGGTAAGCTAACGTGGTTCACACAAGTAAAACTTGAACACAGTATTTTTACGTGGAAAACACCCGGCTCAAGAAAGGTGTAAAAAACCACGACCTGTACCTTTACAAGATTTAACCCCAACTTCACTACTTGAGCCTCAACAATCAACAAATTACAAGACATTTTGTAAACTAGGAATTAAAACTTCTAGCTTTTATTTCTACAAAGACACAAATCTTCCCAAGATAAATTTTCCCAAATCTTCGAGTTCGCTAACTTGAATACATAGCTCCTAACTCAGTTTATACTTCACTAAGACTAGAATAAAAACTCATTACAACTCAAAGAACCTACCTATTACAAAGTCTATGACTTACTAAGTGAGGAACCAGGTTCTTCTTCAAGTAAGTGAACTATTTTGGTGATTGTTGACTATATTTTCAGTGCATGAGTGAAACACTTGAATGCCGTTTACTGTATTTATGCCAACTCCTGATTGAGTTCTTTAGTTAATGTACTCTTCTATCTTTAATAGGACTCCCACGTAGTTTCACTCTTTGTTACTGTCATTTCTCTCTCCTTGACTGAATAGGACTCTTTTCCTTTATCCCCTAGTCTTGTAGAACTGCTTGATCAACTCAACTTCTAGATACCGTATTTATCTTCTCCTCAATCGTACCATTTGAAATAATTCTGAGCTTCCTTGCTTATCCACTTTTGTCTTAATACATTGTCAGCCTTGCATTTACTTCAATATGTAAGAACCAGTAACTTGTCCTTCATCACTTGTATGGAACAACTTGCACAACATGTTTCATTCATATGTTCATCATCAAAACTTCACATTCCCTAATAATAATGATACCAATTCCATTAAAGAAATATTTGATCTTTTTTGTAAAGGGGTGATCCTTTATTACTGGAAACAAAGTGTAGAAAAGCCTGACATAGTACTTTTCTTGATGTATGAAGAAATTAAAGAACAACCAAGCTTCATCTTAAATGCTTGGCTGAATTCTTGGAATGGTTGTTGTCCGTAGAGGAAGAAAATTGTAGAGTGGTGGATGAAATATTAAAAAAAGTGTAGCTTTGAGAATTCGAGCAATTTGGAGGTGAATACAAATGGGAAATCGTCAACTAGAGAAGAAAATGAAACATACTTTCGTCGAGGGAAAGTTGGAGATTGGAAGAATTATTTTACTATAGAGATGAGTAAGAAACTTGATCATATTATTGAACCAAAGTTTCAAGGATATGTATTAAGGTTTTTGTGCAATTGATTAGTATGTTCATTGATTTCAGTTATGCGTGTCAACCAGGCTGGGACTATCAAACTGGCACCGACCCACTTATTTTTACTGGTTCCTGGATGGTCCGGTACCAGGTCAGTCCAGTTTGGGCCCAAATAGTAAAATATATTGAAATTGATCGGGACCCGCCCACGTAGCGTGAATCCAGTTTTGACCAGTCAAAATGTAAAAAAATAAATTAAAATTCGAATTTACATGTTTTTTCAATATATACTATATATAAACACCTATATACATTTTAAATATATTAAACAATATACATACAACACATATACACTAAATATATACTAATTTAGAAAACATATACACATGTATACATTAAATATATACTACTTTAAAGTCTATAAAAAATATATACACATATATACGTACAATATAATAAATATACT
The DNA here is from genome assembly GCF_002878395.1 of Capsicum annuum. Classification (NCBI taxonomy): domain Eukaryota; kingdom Viridiplantae; phylum Streptophyta; class Magnoliopsida; order Solanales; family Solanaceae; genus Capsicum; species Capsicum annuum. Next base: position 11,742,761 of record NC_061121.1, read on the forward strand.
ACTTAAAATACTGCTTTAAGAAATATACATGCAACATATATACACTAAATACATACTACTTTAGAAAACATATACACATGTATACATTAAATATATACTAGTTTAGTCTATAGAAAATATATACTCATATATATAATATATATACTACTTAAAATACCACTTCAAATAATATTCATACAACATATATACAATATATATATATATATATATATATACTACTTTAGAAAACATATACATATGTATACATTAAATATATACTACTTTAGATTCTATAAAAAATATATACACATATATGTAGAATATATAATACTTCAAATAACCCTTAAAAGTTGAAATATATATACATTACATGTTATAATACTTCAGAAAATATACACACATATATACATACAAGATTACAATGTATACAGTATACTACTTAATATAATGATATTTTAAATTTTGAACATATATTCATCATTATATTTGAACTTAAAGGATATTTAATTTTTCATTATATGTATAATTAAAAGCATTTAATTTAAACTAGAAATTCAATTTAAAAGAAAAAAGAATAATTAAGGAGTGAATGAATGTTGTATTTTATTGATTGCAAAATGATCCAAAATTAATAATTTACATGAATGAAAAATCTACAAATTTTACATCATTTTTTCCAACTCCTGCATGTTAATATTAACGGGAACTGCCATAGGAAAGTCAAAATCAATTGGGGCAAAATCATGCATTGGACTTGATTGTGCTGAGTTCTCCCTTGATGCCATAATTTCTTCAAGATTCGGTTTGTCTTTCGGCTCCTCCTCCATTCCTTGATTTCTTCATTCTGCTCTAATCTAATCTCTAGGCAAACTAGAACATTCATAGCATTGTTTTCCAATGAGTGTCAGTTGTCTCCAAGCTGTTGTCGTCCCTGACTAAAAGCGCTCTTCGATGCAATGGTTGACATTGAAACATTAAATATATCTCTAGCTAATCTTGAAAGCACAAGATATTATCTTTCATTATTATTCCACCAATTCAACGCGTTGATCCTTGCTCTACGATCCTCAATCGGTTGTCGAAGATAATACTTAAGCTTTTTCCGAAAACTTGACATATGTGTTGAAGTCACAACCCTATCCCAAATAGTTAAATCAAAAAAGTAACCAGGAAAACTGCTATGTGCCTACTTTTAGGAGATGATGGCTCCTCGGGAGCTTGAGGAGCGACAGTTGGATTGATATTTGCTGGTACGACTTCATCAAGTAAATCGGTAAAATGGTTAAATAATTCTTTCATGTAACTGTTTGCATCACTCATAGATGTAAACAAAGAAGGTTCTTCTTTAGGCTCTATCTCTAAAGCAATATAAATAATACAACTATATTCGGATATAGTATTATATTTCATACATTGATTTAGTATAGCACTAACCAAGTAAATTAGAGGAAGCGGCTAAAATTATTTTTCAAATTTAGCAAACATAGCACTAACAGCTTCTGTAACCTTCTTTTTTCTTATATTCTGTAAGCAAATAAGAAATGTCGGCTAAATAAGCTAAAATATTACAAATAGTGGGATAATAAGCACAAAAAATTCAACCGTAGCTATATAAATTGTTTTCAAAAACTTTTCATGATCAACAATTGTAACACAATTAGAATTATGTAGCATACACTCAGGAAAAGAACTAGAATATTGATTAAAAGTCATTGTACTAGGAACTTTATAAGCAACACAAGTTTTTAAATAAGTTTAAGTAGCATTCCATCTAGTATCACATTCTTCAGGCATAAATATCGATCTAATTCCACTTTGTTCATATTTGGTTTTAAATTCTCTCACTCTAGCTTTTTGATTATTACCTTGAATAAAGCCAACAGCAAGCCGGACCTTTTCAATAGAAAGCTCAAAAAATTCAAGACCATCTCTTACAATTAAATTATATATATATGACAAGCACACTTAACATGAAGTATTCCAGGTAACTGCGGAAAAAGGTCAACTTTTAACTTGTTAATAGCAGTCTTGTTGTTAGATGCATTATCAAAAGTAATACATAAAATTTTTCTTTTAATACCGCAATATTCTTCAACTTTAGTAATAGATTCAGAAATAAATTTTTCAATATGTCTATGATCTTCATCATACAAAAAAGCTAGAATACCAGTATGTCTACGATCTTCATCATACCAAAAATCTAGAATACATTTTTACATAACAAAATTACTATGTATCCAGTGACAAACAATTGTTAAATAATTATTTTTATTAACAGCACGACCAAGATCAGAATTTAGAGCAATTCGACATGAAATATTTTTTAATAATGTAGATAAATAATAAACATACTATGCCTGAAGTCTAAAAATATCGGCCCGACAAGTACTTCTAGGAATATCATTAAACATGGGATTATAAATTGCTTGAATTAAGTGAATAAAAGCATCCGAAGAAGCAAAAGTGAAAAGCAAACAACCCACAACTATCATTTTTGTTATTTCTTCCCGGTCCTTCATTTTATTATAGTTCTTAATTACTGACTAGTTGTTTGGTCCAATCTAGTTTGTGCTGGCCCACCAACAGTCTCACCACCTTGTGAAATATTTAACTCTCTTGCGTGATTTTCTCTTAAATATCTCATCAACGAACCCGTACCCCCTTTATTGACTCCAATTTTATGCTTATATATAAGTTCATAAATATTGCATTGCACCTTAGTTTCCCCTTCTATTTCCGAAAAAAAATTTCATGCAATACTAATTCTTCTACGAGTTTTTGCAGGGTCACGGGGAGGGCGGGAGGAAGATTAACCGATTCAGATCTAACATTAACATTTCCTACTCTGGTGTCTCACCAATATTTTCATCATCTACATCTAAATTAATCGCATCTAATTCATTTTCTTCTTCTATACCATAATTTTCCTTAGTTTCTACATAATTCATATCGTGAGCACCTACACCTATTTCTTCATCAAAAGGTTGACTAACCGGTACTGGAGGCACATAAATATATCTATTACTTGAACTACTTCTACCGAAACCACCACCAATTTACTTTTTACTACTACTACCACTTCCGAGATAAAAAATTTTGACACTTTTACCGAGGTTCTTATTTTATTCAAATTATAAAATAAACTTAAAAATATTTAAAATACATAAAAATAATAAAAATAAATATTCAAAAATTAATATACCAATCAAAAATTAAACGTAAGAGATAGAATGACAATACCAAATTTTAGAAGTATCCGAAAGTTGTGACTTTAGAAAACTTGCACTTCATATTTGTATCGCAAAATTTAAAAATAAAATTGAGGACTTTAGAAGATAATTAGAATATTTGAGAGAGATTGAGATTTGAGAGAATGAGAGAATTTGTTTGTGTGAAAATTGATTTGAAATTATAGGGTATTTATAGGAAAAATTTTAATTATTTTTTTTAAATAATGGAAAATATGTCAAATGGCCGTTGAACTCCCAAATGTCCGTTGAACTCCCAAACGGCATTATAGTCGTTGGGCCAATGGTCCATTTGACTGTTGGAAATGGCCCAGCAGCAAGCGGCAATAATTTTTAAAGCAAAATTATTAAATCGGGCCAGGACGGCTCGGATAATCGATGGGCCTGGTCTAATTTTGTTACTGAGCTGATCCACCGAGCCTGTCAATTGAGATGGTTTAGACCAGGACCGGCGGCCCAGTAACTCAGAGGCCCAGCGAGAGTCAAACCGCATCGGGCCATCATAAAGGGCTAGAACAGCCCAGATAACAGTTTAATTCCAGTTCATTATTTTTATTTCAATCTGATACTTGATTTTTGAGTTCAATTTACGTGAGGAAAGTTTTGTTTCTGTTTGGGCATGCTAATGATTTCAATTTATGTAAAAAAAAACACTTTTGAACTTGTATGTTCTATACATCGTTTTTTCTTCTACTAGCTTGAGGCCCTATGAGAAAAACTTCATCAGTTAGAATGATTTCTAAAATACAATAATGTCCTTATATAAAAACAATGTCCTTAGTTCATTACTTTTGTTATAAAACAATAAAGAACAAGAAGAAGAGTAGAGAGAATAGAAAAAGATTCTTATTTCTTCTCTTGAGGGGTCTTGATGTGTAATTTACAATTAAGGAACCCTTCTATTTATAAGAAAAAATTTACTCTTAGTCTGAGTAAAAGAAAGATGATTCAAATCTAATAGATATTAAATTATATCTTGATAGATTTTGATAGACATTCACTATAATGTAAATACATTTATAACACTCCCTCTTGAATGTCTAATTGGTAGATAATGTGCCTTGTTAAAACCTTACTAGAAAAAACCAAGAGGAAAAAAATCTAGTGAAGGAAAAAGAGTACATATCTCTAACCATACACATATAAGTTGTCTCATTAAAAACCTTACAAGAAAAACCCTTTGGGACAAAACCTCGTAAAGGAAAAAGAGCACAACGCATATTAACTCCCCCTAATGAGAACATCCTTGAACCTTTTCATCCCGATCTTCTTGAAAGTTGCAGTTGAAGAAGACTTGGTGAATAAATCAGCTACCTTGTCACTTGAATGAATATGTTGCACATTAATATCACCATTCTTTTAGAGATCACATGTATAGAAAAACTTTGACAAAATATACTTCATTCTATCTCCTTTTATAATTTTTCCATTAAGTTGTTGTATGCATGATGCATTTTCTTCTTAAAAATTATGGGAACTTTATCATATTTCAAACCATATTTTTCAGGAATGAGATGTATCGTGGACCTCAACCACACACATTGTCGGTTTGCTTCATGAATTTCTATAATCTTGCATGGTTCGATGAGATGGCTATGATAGACTGCTTTGTATTTCTCCAAGATATGACAGTATCCCCATATGTGAACACATTGCATGTTTGAGATCAAAATTTATGTAGGTTAGATAAGTACCCAACATCAGCATAATCAGTAAAATCGGGACTTCAATCTTTAGAATAAAATAAGCTCATGTATATTATCCCATTTTGATGTCTCCTAGTAGGAGTAGAAATATACCTTGCTAACATATTTACCGAAAAGGCTATAGGCCTTGTAGTATTTGCAAGGTACATGAGAGCATCAATTGCACTAAGATATGGTACTTCATAACCAATCCAATTCGATATATATTGAATTTCAGCAAATAATCTATTGCTTTGACAACTCTCCAAGAGTTTCAATGATTTTCAAGCAATAAGCTTATACAATATAAGGATTATAAATAAGTTTTCTAGAAACTTTTATATGCTTCAAGAATTTTGAATCTTTAAAATTTTTTCACATAAGTTTTGTCAAGTGATAATATTCAACATTTCATGAGTGACATCTTCAAATATCTGGACTGCAAATCAAATAAGTTTTTTACTTACCAAGATGCGTCCTTCCGTGTCACTTGATAAATATTTCTACGTCAGCATGCTTAAATTAACGTAGAATTAAGATCCTCATAATTTTCACAATATTGCACCAATATTGTATCAAAGATATTGATGATATATCATTTTGTATCGGTTCACAATGTGACATAACATTTTGAGATCTCATCACTTCATTATTTTCAAGCACCTGAACCTCTCATAAGGTTTCATGAAGTGTTATGTCATAGACATTGCCTTCCTATTATGATTATTTTCTCTTTATCCTTTTCAAGAATTATTTCATTTGGAACCGATTGGTCTACCATGCTTAATGAATGCATAGACTTTGTCCTTCATGGACACAAAATAGGAGCACTTGTAGCTTAAATATGAAATGCTTTTGGCATTTGACTTGAATTATCGTTTGAATGAGGATCTGGTGATTATTCTAACATATTTCATAGTTGCTTATAATCTCCCCTTTATGTTAGGAAAACTAACATACATCCTCTATCTTCTTTGAGGAATCCATCTTTGTGAATCATGGTATATTCATTAATCGTATACCACACATCAAAATTATTAGGTGGAATAGTTGGTTCATGACCTTGAACCAATTGAGGGGAAGAAATAATCATAATTTATTGGTCTAATGCATACAATTATTATTGTATACAACATATCATATTTCGGACAAACGCATGAAGCTTTGTTCTCATTAGCGATGGTTTAGCTATTTATCGAAGGCATTCAATGCTAAACCATCATCATCAAAATAACTTTCTTGATTTCACAATCTGAAAATTATGTTCTTAACTCAATTTTATGGAGCAAGCAACTTTATGAATGTCAAACTGCAAGTTGAGAATGAATGTACATATGATCATCTTATTGATGCATCTTTTCAACATATCACATGATAGGTGAACGGACCCTTATTCACCTTTTATAATTTTCAGATTTGAAGGGATCCAATCCCAATATTAGTTGGTCCAACCAACTTATCATAAGAACAAACGACATAAAAAATTCTTGAACAATCTTCTAGTTCTTCAATATATGCACATCTTCGAGATGTCACAATCGTTCATATCAATTTGTGAACTTTTCTCCTAGTAACTCCAAGTTTACCATGACATGTACTTTTTCTTTAGTAAATTTCAGATTTACTATTACATAAATATATTTCAGATTTACTACTTCAGAAGTAGATTTCAAAATTATTCAACCTCTTTCGGAGGTGAGTTCTGATCCAATCACAATCAAGTGCACGTTTGCATTAATAAGTTTCTCATTCCCCAGAAATGGAATATAATTGTGTCTTAGGCCTATCAAATTATGATAGCTTATAACCTCTTTCAAGATTTTGCTACTTCAGAAGCAAATCGAGGCATACATATGATGTAGAGAATTTTTCTCAAGCATATCTTATAATCATATAAGTGTGTGAAAATATCATCACTTTTGATGATCATTATCATATTGTCCCTCCACGCGTATATTCGTGCATTCAATCACTTATTTTTTTCAGACATATTATGCACTGCTACCACATACACCTCAAAAATGAAGTAAGTTGTCATATTTCCGACTTATCATATATTGCTACCACATTCACTTTATGGAATGGAGCATATTCAATGGATTGAATTTCATGACTTTTCATCGAACACCCATTATTTTTTCTTAGCCATCACAATATCATCAATACGGTGTATTGAGATTCAAACTCAATATTTTATCCATATAAAGGCATCTTAGACATAAATAGATGGACTAAAATTAACATCTTATCATCGTGATGTTTTGTGCCAAGGGACTTTGAGGCATCATGAGGTTTTATTCTTTCCCTGCAACTCAAACACAGTTTCTCAAAGAAAATAATTAATATTCGTGTTATATGTAAACTCGAAAACTGCAAAGAAAACACCCAAAAGGATGATAATGAATTGTTACACATTACATGCACCTGACGTGAACAAGTATCAATAGGTTATAGAGCATATAATTTTATCAAAAGAAATTATCATGTACGCTGTAAGATTCCTGCCTATCCTTGAATTGCATGTGGTAATATTATTATATAGACAAGTGACAAAGATAGTTATTGTATCAGTGATACTAATTTTATAAAAGGATTTCATCTTTGGTACAAAGGCTTACCAATCGTATTAGAAAACTAAAGAAACACATCACCTGAGAATTTGTTTTGTCGAGTTCTAATATTTAAATTGAGAACATTCGTGTTGATAACATGTTATAAGACAATAAAGAATAAGAAGAAGAGTAGAGAGAATAGAGAGATTCTTATTTCTTCTCTTGAGGATCTTGATGTGTAATTTACAATGAAGGAACCTTCTATTTATAGGGAAAAATTTACTCTTAGTCTGAGTAAAAGACAGATGATTCAAATCCTAATAGATATCAAAGTAGAACTTGATAGATCTTGATAAACATTCATTATAATGTAAATACATTTATAACAACTTTTAAATTTTTCCAAACTCTTAAGTTGTTAATTTTTCTTAGCCTGGGTGTAGTTAATTACAATATTGCTTTTATCTTAATATTTTTAATTTATTATCATTATAGAGGGAAGAAAAGAGATTTACGAACAAGATGGTCAATTTTGAAATACTCCACACACTTTCACAACATCAGCCCTTCATCTCTTATGAGTAAACCTTTATCATACAGACTAGAAGAAAACTCTTTATCCTCAAAACCATGACAACATATCAAACTCTCCTCAAAAGAGGATAACCTAAGTTAAGAGTGTAAGAAATTGCTCTCTATATTCCTACCCAAAGAAAAAGGGAGGGTTGGATCACATTTCTATAATTACCAAGGTTTTTGGACAGCACCAAGAGTTATCCAAGGTCTGATTGAGCTCAAGCTAGTGATATCATCCTTGTAACAAATCCTAAGGTAGGAACTACTTGGTTTAAATTACTTTTATTTGTTCTAGTGAATCGAAAGTAACATCCTATTTTTAATCAAAATCACCCTTTATTTATCAAAAACCCTTGCTATCTTGTTCCATTCTTGGAACTTAACCTCTACCATGATGGTAACGTCTTTGATTTTTCATCATTCACTTTACCTAGACTCTTGTCAACTCATTTGCCCTTTGCTTCCTTGCCATTTTAGACTAATCAACAAGATGCCATCTTTAAAAGATTCCCTCCTTATGTTTTCTTGCAACAAACTCACAAGCTCTTAATTCACTCCACTCATTTCCCCGCAACCCCCCCCCCCCCAAACCACCCACCCAAACCACACATTCTTTTACATCATAAACCCTAAATGCCGTACACACATCAAATCACTTACATAGTTTAGGTTGTTAATCACTTTTTTAAAATATCATTAGATGTATGCTGAATTTTTTAAAAATAGTGCAATTGAAAAAAAGTTTAGACAAGTGTAATAATATCTTTAGAATGTCTCATCAACTTAGTTCACAACACTCATCACTCAAATTTTGATTTGCAAACACAATATAGCATAAAAAGGAAGATATCAGTGGCAGAGCTAGAATTTTCATTAAGGGGTTCTGTCACGTCCCTTTTTTAACCAAAAAAAAAATATTAGATTTTAAGTTTAAAGGGTTTTATTATTAAGTGACAAAATAAGTTAGTTTCAAAAAGGATTCTTTTATATTTAAATCAGAGTTGCCACTTGGCATAAATTTAGTGTGCCAGGTCATCTTTAAAAATCCTTTTTGAAAACGATTTTTGACTCTTTAAAAACTAGTCCATGAACAAACATTTCGGTTAAGGAATTCTATTGACTGAGGGAAAAGAGTTAGGCAATCCTCGATCTTGTGGTTCGACCACGGTCGCTTCGTATAGTATATCAGCTAGCATGACATTATGAATGTATAAACCAACAAACACATAAACACGAAAACAATCAACCAACCACTCAAAAGTACAAAAAATAGTGTCCAGTCCAAATTAATAAATACCCAAATAAAAATGCTGAAATTATAACCTAAACTATTCTAACTATCCTAGTTATGCTTTACCCAATGTCTTGGGCCTGGATCACGAGCCTTCTTTGTGTACAAAATACTTCGGGGCATTTCCCAGTGAATAAGTACAATGTGTCTCGGGCATTCCCCGACCAAATGAATGCATCTGATAAAATTCAATAAAAGTGGAGAAATTAGTCAACACAAATATTTACACATTCGATGATATAGAATCCTACAAGTTGCCTACCTAAAATCTACGATTTGCCTATAGATTTTTTGCCTAACACATGACACTATCAAGTTCAATAAAATTAGTGTTCATTTCAAATCAAACAACGATTCAAGGAATTAAATTAATCAATATTCACTTTTTATCACTTTTCAGTCCACACCATCAACTTTATCCTTAAACAACGATTAACTTACTCCACAACCATCCATTTGAATCTTCAAAAATCCGAATCCAACATCAAACAACATTCATGATTCAAGCATCACAAAATCATACAAAACAAACTTCATGTAACATGAATTCATCACGCAAAGTATCCAAATTTAAATGTAATCGAGAATGAGAAAGAGAAATGGACCTCAAACGAAGATTTTATTATGTCAAATGATGCGATTAGAAGACAAAGCCGTATCCAAAAACTCTCGATTCGAACCACAATCACGAATTAATTTCCAACCTTGATAGACGCCCTTTCTATTTTTCGTAACAAATCCAAACCAAAATCTAAGAAGGGAGAAGAAACACATTATTTTTGTATGTTATGGGGTTTGTAAAGGAGTTGTTGCCAATGGAATTAATGTTATTTTTCGGTGGTGGTTTGGTCAAAGGGTTTTGGGTTATTTTTGCACCTCGTTAGAATTCATTCTCTGCTTCGCCTAAGCTCCGGTGAGCTTGGCAGTAACAGAAATCGGTGGCAACAGTGTCTTCCGACGAAAAACTTGTCGTAGATATCTAATTCACTTTATTTTTCCCCTTTTACCGATCTCCTTCTCCCCAATTATCTCTTCTTGATTTCATTATCTGTTATTTCTCAATTTTGATAACATTCTCTCAGCTTTTCTCTTGATCTCTCTATTTCTCACTCTTTCCTTCACTATTTTCTCATTATCAATCTCTCTCTCGATATGAATTCTCCTTCTGTATGCGTGTATGCTATTAGTGTGGTGTGTGTTTTCCTGGTGTGTGTATCATTTTCTCTTGCTATTTTAGAGTGTGTATGAATGAATTGTAGTGTGTGAATGTAAGGTATGTATTGTGAAAGGAATCAATGAATGAGAAGCCTCCATATGTGTGTAGGTGAATATGTATATATTATGTGTGTGGATTTTTCTCTGTCCAATTCCAGTGAGTGTGAGTTGGTGTATATATGTAATCTATGTGTATATAGTTTGTTAGTTGTAGGAATAAAAAAGAAAAAAGAACGTGAAGGGGGAGAGACTAAGGGGTGTAACTGGGTAGGGGGTAGGATTAGGTGGTTTATTAGGGTGAGGCGTCAAAAGTGGGGTATTTTTATTAGGTTAGTTATTTTTTTATCTTTTATGGGGAAATTATTAAATGGATGAGGGTGTATGATAAGTGAGCAAAAAAATGGATAAATTGGGCTTTCGAGTGGGACAAAAATTATGTGTCTACATCATGCCCCTCTTTGGATTTAAACACAAAGTTAATTTTGAGACAGTGTACCACCAAGTCTTGATTTGGGACATCCTACCTACCCAATTTATGAGGGAATTAAGTCATAGAAATCTCAAAGGGTTCGATGAAGAAGGACTATACCGAGTTGGAGAGTTGAGTGAGGTTCTATCGAGGTTTCGGTCCATGGCTCTATCATTATATCAAAAAATGAAAATTATATATTAAAAACACAAATGAAATTACAAAAGTCCTATCTATGAAGCTTTCCTTGGCTCTTGACTTGTTATTTCATCACCCTATTCTCTAGGTGGGCTCCTGACGTGTAATTCATCACATTGTTGCTTGGCTTTCAATTTCTTCACCTGTTCTCCAGGCGGGCTCCTGACTTGTTATTTCTTCAATTTGTTGACTTTCCATTTCTTCACCTTGTTGCTTGACTTCAACTTCTTTACCTTATTGCTTGACTTCCAACTTCTTCACCTTTTTGCTTGACTTTTCATTTATTCGCCTTGTTCTTCAGGTGGACTCCTGAAATCATATCGAAACTAAAAAGAAAATTAGCCCAAATAGAGTTTATGATAAAGAAAGATTCCATTTTTCAGAAAAGTAAAGTCCCAAACAATAGAAATTAAATTTTTGCTCCAGTTCATCATCAGAGAACTTTTGTGAAAGTCAAATCGTAACTACTTGAAAACTCAAACAAGGAAATGCATCTTCTATGGGTTAATTAGAATGATTCAACTAGAAAGTGCATTTTTTAGGAGTCAAAGGAAATGACTTGACTAGAAAGTACATCTTCTAAGATTCAAGGGGAATGACTAGACTAGAAGGTACATCTTCTAGGAGCCAAGGGAAATAACTTGACTAGAAGATACATCTTCTAGGATTCAAAAGGAATGACTCGATTAGAAGGTAAACCTTCATGGAATCAAGGGGAATGACTTGCTAGGAAGTCATCTTTAAGGAGTCAAGGTTAATGACTCAACTAGAAAGTACATCTTCTTGGAATCAAGGGAAATGACACGACCAGAAAGTACATCTTATAGGAGTCAAGGGGAATGACACGACTAGAAAGTACATCTTCTAGGAGTCAAGGGGAATAATTCGACTAGAAAATACATCTTCTAGGAATCAAGGGAAATGATTTGACTAGGAAGGACATCTTCTAGGAGTCAAGGGGAATGACTCAACTGGAAAGTACATCTTCTAGGAATAAAGGAAATAACTTTAATAAAAAGTACATCTTTGTATGAGTCAAGGGGAATGACTCGACTAGGAAGTACATCTTCTAGGAGTCAAGGGAAATGACTCGACTAGAAAGTACATCTTTTTAGAAGTCAAGGGGAATGACTCAACTAGAAGGTACATCTTCTAGGAGTCAAGGGGAATGACTCGACCAGAAGGTACGTCTTCTAGGAGTCAAGGGGAATGACTCGACTAGAAGGTATATCTTATAGGAGTCAGGGGAATGACTCAGCCAGAAGGTAAGTCTTCTAGGATTCAAGGGGAATGACTCGACCAGAAGGTATATCTTCTAGGAGTCAAGGGGAATGACTACACCATAAGGTACGTCTTTTAGGAGTCAAGGGGAATGACTCGACCAGAAGGTACGTCTTCAAGGATTCAAGGGGAATGACTCGGCCAAAAGGTACATCTTCTTAGGAGTCAAGGGGAATGACTCGACTAGAAGGTACGTCTTTTAGGAGTCAAGGGGAATGACTCACTAGAAGGTATGTCTTTTAGGAGTCGAGATGAATGACTCGACTAGAAAGTATATTTTCTAGGAGTCAAGGGGAATGACTCTTCTAGAAGGTATATTTTCTAGGAGTCAAGGAGAATGGCTCTACTAGAAGGTATGTCTTCTAGGAGTCGAGAAAAATGACTCGACTAGAAGGTACGTCTTCTAGGAGTAGGGGAATAACACAACTAAAAGGTATGTCTTCTAGGTGTCGAGAGGAAACTTGACTAGAAAGTACATTTTCTAAGAGTCAAGGGGAATGAGAAGTGTATCACCTAGCAATTAAAAACTGAAATACCTTGATAAGAAAGTGTGTCTCTGAGGGATATATGATGATGAATTTTTACCATGATTTGATTATCAAACCTATGTATCAAAATTACTTCCTGCATTTATAGAAGTGCGGCATTGCAGCCCTTGATATTTATGCTTTGAAGTCCTTGATTTGAAGGTAACATATTTCCTGTTTCATCAAAGAAAATTGGTGAGTTTCAAACATGGTTTCTGGTTTGTGGCTTTTGATTTCAAGGAAATTGCTTTTGCGCTGGTCACATTCAATCTTGCTTCCAACCATTGGCATTGTCATAGACTTGCGGCAACATTGATCTGAACTTAGATCATTAAGAGCGACTCTGGCAGAAACATAGTATCTCTGTTGTTGTTATGTTCCTTGGACACTTCCTTTGAAGCTTGGTATTTCTATTAACCCCCAAACTTGCCTATTGACAAAAAAAATTCATGTTTTGTTTCAGCTCCCAATCATGTCTCTTTCATGTGCAGACCTTTTGTCTTGCTTTATGCAATTAAAGAAGTTCGTAGCCAGTTTTGATATCTTTTCTCACTTGTTTTGACACGGACTTGACTCAAAAATACGAGAAAAATGACAATGATTTTTTTATTTGGATAACTGACTTAAGAAAACAAAAATTATAGAGAAGAAAGAAAAGACAATGAATATCCCCATTAAAAAGGAGGAAAGAAGAATTTATCTGAAAGTGACAGTCAACTCTAATGATTATGACATGTATTTTGGATTAAGCTACCTGATCTTTCCATCCTAACTTTCACCCACCGTTGTTGAGTTAATGACCCTAAAATTGAGTTACTTCCTTGGGCCAATTGCATTCGGAGACATCATTTAGATAGTAGTCCCTTGAAGGGTTTTCGCCAACAAGCCTCTCTCATTTTCTTTTTCTTAGCTCACCATTATCTTATGGTGCTCGTGAGGGTTTTCCACCAATGAGACTCGCTTATTCTCATTACTGTCAACTCACAGTCGTCTTACAGTGCCCGTGAGGGTTTTCACCAATAAAACTCTCATTTTTATCTCTCTCAACTTATCATCGTCTTACGGGGTGCCCGTGAGGATTTTCATTAATAAGACTCTCATTTTTATTTCTC
>NC_061121.1:11759893-11766463 GCF_002878395.1 Capsicum annuum
CTAGAGCCAGTGTCATGTTTTCATGATATCCTCAATCAATCCATGTTTAGTAGAATTCAGTCAGTCATGTGACTCAGGTAAACTCATAAACTCAGTAATCCCAGAAATCTCAGAAAGCTCAGTACTTCAATAAACTCAGTAGTATTCCGTCAGTCAACGGAACTCAATGAACTCTATCCAGTTCAGTTTAGTTAATTATGTTCAGTGTCTATTCAGATGGGAGTAGGATTTAGCATCGAGTGAACACAAGAATGAGGACACACACTAACAGTTGAGGGTGTGATCCTTAGAAGCAATTCTTGTGTTCCAGACCTATGTAGCCAGCATAGGTTGAGACATCAACACTGACAGATGAGGGTTGATGAGATGGATAAACACTCTCAGATGAGGGTTCCACTATTCTCTTTTGGGGACACTATCATATGAGGGTCACCCACAGCTTGTCTTTACTAGTGGCGCGGTATTGACACCCTTCCAATTGGGGTTATAGATTAGACCCCAACTCAGCTATAATCTATTATTTGGGGCATGCCAGTTGGATGACTACTTCCCACAGTTTCAGTTACAGAATCAGGACTTTCAGATACAGTCATTCAGTCTCAGTAAAAGAACTCAGATAGTTCTACAAAATTCAGCACTGTTAGATACAATCAACTCAGAATAGTACAAAACTTAGCTAGTTCCATCAGAACCTAGACTGTCAGATACAGTCGCTCAGTATTAGTTATTTCAGCTATATAGTTATCAGTGACTCATGTTATCAGTAATCAGACTTAGTAGTCAGTACCTAGATGTTTTCACACATTGTTTCAGTTTTGGTATCGTCGTACCACATTATTCAGATATGGTTTTATCAGTTATGTTACAGTTTTGAACCTTAAGGACTTTCAGTATTTATTTCCATACTATATAGTATATTATACAGTGTTCAACTACAGATATCAATCATGGGTTAGCTTGTAGTCCTTCGAGGTCATGAGCACCGTGTAGCGTTTCGGGTCCCAAACTCGGGGCGTTACACATTACTGATATTGCTATGAATATGTCCTTTAATTAAGTAATTTTATTAAATATTATATTTAAATAAATTTAAATTCTATTTGAATAATTTAAATATAATTTCAAAATATTTCAATAATGACAGTCAAAATTCAAAATAATTCTTTAAACATGGTAGACATCGGCATATTATAAAAATCATATAGTTCATATATTTTGATCCTAGTTAACAACAACTCATGAGAGTCATGCATTAACGTTGTCATCTTACGTCCTTATGTTACGTCGATTTTATAATTTCAAATTATAATTTATATTTTTTATTGATATGATCTCTAATTAAGTAATATTATATTCAAATAAAATTTAAATTGTATATTAAATAAATTATAAATATAATTTAATATATTTCACTAGCGGCAATCAAAAATCAAATCATTATATATATAATAGATATTGACACATTATAGAAATCATGAAAATAATACAGTTCACATGTATGGACCCTAGTTAACAATAATTAAAGATATCAAGACATATTATTGTTGCAGGTTTGTACTTCTATGTTACAATAATTTGATAACGTGTGAATATTACTTATATTCATTATTAATATGACCTCTAATTAAATATTTTTAATTAATTATTATATTTCAATAAATTTAAACTATATTTAAATAATTTATAGTCTAATTTGAAATATTTCAACAATGATAATCAAAATTCAAAACATTTTAGATATGATAAATATTGATACATTATAAAAATAATATTTTTCGTATTTGTTAAGCCTAGTTAATAATTTAAGAAAAAACACTTTTGTGATAAACGTTAGAATTGAATGACTTTTATATAACAAATAAATAAATAAATTTTTGTGATAAGTTCAAAATTTAGTTGATGATTGATGACCTTTACTCAAAAATATTTTAAAGAATTATGATCAATATATAATAAAATTAGTTTTAAAATTTGATGAAAAAAAAAAAAGATTCAAGAGAAATACAGGGAGAAGCACGAAAAAGGGAAGGTGAAAATGAGTAGAAGGTGAAGTTTGGTGGGTTTCCTATTTTAAAGTTAAATAAATATTTTTCTTTCACATTAATGATAGTCATAATTTACCCTACATAAATTTTAGTTGTATTTAAGTTTCAAATCTAGAAGATAGTAAAATGTTAGTATTGTTTTTATATATTTGTGGACATTTTTGGGCCAAAAAATTGTGGTCATTTAGCAGTTGTAATACTTAGATGACCTATCTAAAAATCAAGGGTGATATAATAAAATTACGATTGAAGTAGCTGAAACAGACATGTCATAAATGTCTACTTTACCTCAAAGAGTTATTTTCTTCCCAAAAAGGTCAAGTTCTTGATTCTTGCTTTTCAAAAGAATCTCTTCACTATTTGCTTAGTGTAGAATACAATAGACTTGTCATATCCACTAAAACTATTTACATATAATCCCATAAAAATTTCGCGGAATAGAGAGAGAAAACAACGATTTTAGTAAAGCATTTCATGAGTGTTTCGAATCTTTGACTTTGTGTTTATTGTTTAAATTATTAGGTCTTCATCTTTGTATTCTTCTTCCTATATTTTATATTCATGGAACATATTTTTCAACAATCTAAAAATAATATTTTGTAACGAAGAAGATATGGTTACTCGATTGAGAAAAGAAAAGACAGTAATTGTGGATGCATCCGTTATTTGACAAAGTTGGTTCGAAGGTTGACAATTGATAACTTAAAGATTAATTCTTTTGTCATGCAAGTGAATGTGAATGAGATATGAAATTGTCAAACTGGACACTTATAATGGTGACATTATATTTTGTTTAGTTGGATTATATTTAGGATCTGTCATGAAGAGATTATTTGTGTGATAAAATTTAATATGAGAACTAAGAAGATGCAACATCAATTTGTTTTCTTTAGCGCACGAGGAACAACAATTTTGGAGAAGAAACTCTAAGATGTGATAGTGACTTCAAAGGAGAGAGATACATTGGTTGCTTTAAATGTTTGGGAAAAGTTGTTAAAAAAAAAAGGTAAAACTTTGGAGATTATCATTTTGGTTGCAGTTGTAAGTGCTTTTATGCAAAATCAGAATGAACACTAAAATCTTTCTTGGCCTATAAGAATTTGGATCATTAGCAAAGCTGAAAACAGAACAAAACTTTAATCACGTCAATTGCATCCCAAATTCAAGTATCAGATTGAAAGAAAAGCAATGAACTGAAATCAAATAAACATACATACCAAAAAAAAATTGTTTGGGGACAATTTCATATGTTAACTCATTACATTAATCGAAAATACAACTACTTCAACATTGACTTTCAACCAAATAATTGCATTCAATTGGCATAAGCATATTAATGCCTAATCAATTGTACAAAAACCTCAATCCAGATCCTTCTAATTTTTGTTCAAACATATATTTGAGTTTCTCACTCATCTCTTTAGTAAAATTATTCTTCCAATCTCCAACTTTCCCTTTTGAAAGAACACTTTATATTCTATTCCAACAGATGATGATTTCCCATTTTTATTCACCTCCAAATTGCTCAAATTTTCAAAGCTACACATTCTTAATATTTCATCCACCACTCCACGATTTTCTTCCTCTATAGAAAATGGACATTCCAAGAATTCAGTCAAGGGTTTAAGCTGAAGTTTGGGTTGCGCTTTAATTTCCTCATACATCAAGAAAAGTATTTTTTCTTTTCTATGCTTTGTTTCCAATATCCAACACGTGATTCCAAAATGGACCAAAAAGGATTACCCCTTTACAAAAGAAATCAAACATTTCTTCAATGGAATTAGTATCTTTATGATGAAGTCTTAAATTGTTTGCAAAATGCCACATAGAAATAAAAGTGTCCAAGGGTTTCCACATAAGTAAACAAGTTTGGTTCTTGTCTCTTGAACCGACTTTGGTAATAAAGTAAACAGTAAATGAGTTGACAAGAGTAGGTGAAGTGAAGGATGAAAAATTAGGGTCATGACAATAGTCCATAAGCATAGAGTCTAAATTCCAAGGACGACATAAGATCATGAGGGTTTTTGACAAGTAAAGTGTGATTTTGTTCAAAAATAGTATGTTTCTTTCGATTTACTAGAGAAAATAAAAGTGATTTTAACCAACTGGTTCCTGATTTAGGATAATATCACTATCATGAGCTTGAAATCATTGTTGACATGCAATCATACCTTGAATTATCTTTGGTTCCATCCAAAAAACTTGGTAATTGCAGACATATGATTCAACCCATCCTTTTTCTTTGCATAGGAGGGATAACAAGTTATTACACTCTTCACTTATACCATCATGATGTAAATATTTGGGAAGAAGTGGTGAAGTTTCAGATGTTGTCATGATTTTGAGGGTTGAGTGTTTTGATCTAGTTTGTATGATGAAAGTTTTATCATAAGGGGGTATATATAGAGAGAGAGATGGGACTCACAAGGATATTATGTTAACAAAGTTATTACACTCTAATACAATACTGGGATTGTTTGGTATATTTTATGGGATAATTAAGTAATTACAAAGCTCAACAACGTCAATCTCCAGCCAGTAATTTTCATTGAATAGGATTTGTTGTAAATTAATATATACGTTTAAAAGTGAATTGATATGGGTAAATGTGTCATTTGGTTATTTTATTCATGTATGTACAACTAATATATATTCACGTAACTTACTTCACCTTTTACCCCATATAAAATTAAATATAGATTTCCTCATAAGTTATGAGTATGTTAGAGAAATGAAGTTTTGATGATGGACATTTGAATGAAACAAGTTACTCATATTGATCCAAACATGTGAAGAAAATAGATGATACAGGCAAGGCTGATGAGACTGGTTGAAGTCAGAAATGGATAAGCAAGCACAATTCAGATATGTGCTCAACCTTAATTACATGCGGCAAAGAGGTTGAGGACAAGATAAATACAACACTTGAAGTTGAGCTGATAAAGGAATCCTACCTAGACAAGGAGACTGAATACAAGAAGAAGTGTAACTAACTTTTTTTATTTTTACTCAGGAAGGAGTTCATTTATTCAAAGCATTAAAAGAGGTTCATTACAGACAAGGAACTAAACGTGTAGTTCCATTTGATTGAATGTCTTTTGAAAGTGCATGTAAGATAAAAGGGGGAAGGGGAATCGAATGTGAGTACATTTGCTTCTATCCTTTGATTTTGTTGCGTATCCATGATCATCATATTACACCTTGTGAACACAGCCAATTCGTTTTCGACCATATTTCCTTCTCTGTATACATGGATGAGTTGTGGTTCATTCAGCCCTGATGAGCGACCTGCAATCAGATAAGATGTGTGAGTAATATTGATTATTGTCATGCAGCATATTTATAAGTACCTGGGAGTTTGTTTCTACTATTATAGGCAATAGATTCTCTTCAATAACAAAATTCAATCCATGCATTAGAGCCATCATTTCCATATGAATAGATGAGATTGCTTTTTGTGAATGGATGAATCTAGCAATCCAACAACCGGAGTGGTTGCGTATAACTCCTCATGTTCCACCATTGTTGCTAGATGATTCGAAGGCTCTATCTACGTTAAGTTTATAGTAACCTGATGATGGAGGGTCCCATTTAATAGTTAAGACAGTCCTCCTAGGAATAGAAGGATTCTTGCAAGGCCCCAAGAAGTGATATTCTAAAGTATTAGATTCAAGAATTTTTGGGGGGATTATGAAAGATCGGTTGTTGAAGGTTATGGAGTTTTAATTTTTTTAGATGATCCAAAGAATGATGGGTGTTAAAACTGATAAGGGGATGAAACTACTGTTATGTAGTTTGATTAGGGTGTTGAAGGTGCAAAAGTTTTTTATATCCCTAATGAAGTTGGTGGTAGTTGGTTTGAAATTAAAGTGGTCCCAGATATTGGTTGAATTTGGGCATGAGATAAAAGTGTGCTCAGTATTTTTCGGTGTGTTGGGACAGGAGGAACAAGCGCTAGAATGAATAATGCATCTTGTGTAAAGGTTGGCAGCAGTAGGGAGTTTGTTTAACCTAAGGAGCTCGAGAAAGTATTTTATTTAATTTGAGGAGTTAAATTTCCATACCTATTTGCTATCAATGTGTAACGCCCCGAAAATGGGTCCCGAGACATCACATGGTGCTTAAGGCTACAAGTAGCCCAAGCTAACCCTTTGAGCCTGCTACTACATGTAAAGCTTACTTAAAAGATGAATAAAACAATCCCTGGTACTATTATATCATAATCATAAGAAATACAGAGAAAATGCTTTGTCTGAACAACCATAATACTGGAAATCTCAACATACTGACAATCTGACAACTAGTCTGACAAAGCCTCTACTACTCAAGAACTAGAGAGCCATTGGGATAGGTCCCCAACTGACTTATACTCAACTGAAAAGAAATGAACAACTACTAGATAAACTGAATATCTGAAGATAAACGGTCCTTGAACCATGAGGACTCACCACTATGGTTATGTAGACAAAGGCACTCGGGGATCACTGATGAGGCTGGGACTGAGCACCTGAACCTACATTATGAG
>NC_061121.1:11769463-11782637 GCF_002878395.1 Capsicum annuum
TATACAAGATAATCATGTAATTCAAAACTTGAAAAAAATTCATAATCTCATAAACTTGAAATATAGCAAAATAATATGAATTCATCTTGGAAATACGAAATTCTTCAAGAAAATCTAAAATTTTTGGACACAAGAATGAAAGAGTGTTCTTGTTCAAACCCCACATACCTTGATTTATGAACTTAGATGGATGACTTGCTTTGGAGACTTCTTTTATGCTTTTGAGGAAGGATTCTTGAAGCTTGTGATTTGGAAAACTTGATTCTAAACTCAATTTGGGAAAAGAATGGTGAACTTTTGAGATTTTTGGAAGAGGATTTGGATGTTTAGGGTTTTCTTTTGAGGGAAATTGATGAAAAATAAGCATAAGTTGCAACAAAACAACCTTAATATTTAGTTTCCACGACTTGGGATACGGGCAAAAAGACTAGATTGCCCCTGGATTTTAAAATTTATAATAGGTATGCCGTATCAGCCTTCACTGCATCGTGGCGATGGGTCCATCGCTATACCTATCGCGATGAGTCACTGGTTTGGACAAGTGTGGATTTAGGGTTCATCGTGATGACCCACTGGAAAGTGACAAACGTGGATTTAATACTCACCGCGACATGCCAACCCTCTCATTGCCATACTCACTGCGACGTGGTGTAATCATGGTGAGCCTCTGGAAATTGACAATTGCAAAATTGATCTCCATCGCGACTCGAGGGCTTGCCTGACAGGAATCCTGAGTACTAAAAGTGGTCTAACTTCTTCTCCGAGTTTCTGTTTTCAACGTGCCATATATAAACAGAAAGCTCATTCAATTTTCCACATGATAAAAAGTTAAAATTAGGGAAATTATATATGCTTTAAACATTACTCAGTTAGGAAGTCACTTTTAACTCTTCTAGAGATGAAAAATAGGCTTAAGGAATGTTCGGGGTATTACAATATCTCTCCCTTGGGAACATTCATCCTCGAATGTCACCTGTTGGACTAAGAATACTAAATAAAACTAGAGATAAGCAGTTGAACACTTGTTAAATTGACTCTATCTCATTCAAAACCTTGAATACTTCAAGAATGCACGAACTCATAATGAGAATAGCTATATAGCTGAAACTTTTAATAGAAAAGGATGAATTAAGAAAGAATAATACCTTCGGCTTGATCTGAACTTGCGGAGAAGAGGTGCGAGTACTTGGTTCGTATATCTTATTTCTTTTCCCAAGTAGCGCTCTCAACTGACTGGTTCTGCCATAAAACTTTTACCAATGACACTTCTTTGTTCCTTAGTCTACGAACTTGATGATCTAGAATCTCAATCGGAACCTCTTCAAACAAAAGGCTAGCATGAATATCAGTGCTCTCCGAAGGACCTACTATCACAGAATCACCAATGTGCTTTCTAAACATGGAAACATGAAAGACAGGATGAATAACTGATAGTTCTGCAGGCAACTCAACTTCATAGGCTACTTTCCCAACCCGACTCAAAATTCTATAAGGGCCAACATACCATGGGACTAAGCTTCCCCTTTTTCCTAAACCTTTTCACCCCTTTCATGGGCAAAATTTTTAGATACACCAAATCGTTAACTTCAAACTCAAGGTCTCTACGTCTCACAGCGGCATATGACTTTTGACGACTCTGAGCTGTCTTTAACCTTTCTCTAATCAACTTCACCTTCGTCATCGCCTCAAATACTGCATCAGGTCCAACCAAAGTAGCTTCACCAACTTCAAACCATCCTATGAGTGATTTACATATTCTACTATATAAATCCTAAAATGGTGCCATCTTGATACCAGCATGGTAACTATTATTATACGCAAACTCTATCAAAGGCAAATGCTCATCCCAACTTTCTTTGAAATCAAGAGCATATGCCCTCAACATACCCTTCAAAGTTTGAATGGTCCTCTCAGCCTAACCATCAGTCTATGGAAGATATATGAAACTCAAATAAACTTGGGTACCAAGACCTTTCTGAAATGCCCTCCAAAACTGAGAAGTGAACTGAGTACCCCTATCCGAAATGATAGACAAGGGAACTCCGTACAACCTGACTAATTCCTGAATATACAATCTAGCATAATCCTCGAACATATAAGACATATGCACAGGCAAGAAATGCGCTGACTTAGTCAGCCTGTCAACCACAACCCAAATGGAATCATAATGGCACCGAGAAAGAGGTAAACCAGTCACAAAATCTATATTCACCTCTTCCTACATCTAAGTGGGTATAATAAACTCTTGCATCACACCACCAAGTATCTGGTGCTCTACCTTAACCTACTGGCATATTGCACACTTTTCCATGAACACTGCTATATCTTTCTTCATACCGCTCCACCAATAAACTTCCCGTAAGTTATGGTACATATTGGTAGTGCCGGGATGAAAGGAATATCACGGGCCATGCACTTCAGCCATAATTCTCTGTCTCAGACTATCAACATTAGGAACACACAATCTACCTTGCAATCTCAATACACCATCTCCCCATTGGGAGAAAACCTCTACTTTTTGGTCCTTAACTGACTTTTTCAGTCCGACCAAACTAGCATCTAAGTCTTGCTTCTTCTTCACTTCCGAAACTAAGAAGGATTCAGAACTACTCTGCACCAAGATACTCCCCTCAGTGAAATCAAGCATTCTAACCCCCAATCTTTCCAAATGATGCACATCATGAGCTAACTCTTCCTTACCCTTCTCTATATGAGCAACACTGCCCATAGACAACCTGCTCAGGGAATCTACCACTACATTGGCCTTGCCCAGATGAAACAGCATGCTCATATCATAATCTTTTAACAACTCTAACCATCTAATCTGCCTAAGATTTAACTCCCTTTGAGAAAACACATACTGTAGGATTTTGTGATCAGTAAACATATCGACATGCACACCATAAAGGTAGTGCCTTCAGATTTTCAAAGCAAAGACCACAACAGCTAACTCAAGATCATAGGTTGGGTAATTCTTCTCATGAGACTTCAACTCTCTAGAGGCATAAGCCATAACCTTAACCTTTTGCATCAACACAACCCAAACGAACTCTAGATAAATCACAATACACCACAAAACCATCCGTACCATCATGCAAAGTCAACACTGGGGAAGAAGTGGGTCTAGTCTTCAACTCCTAAAAACTCTTCTCACAAGAATCTGACCACAGGAACTTAACTTTATTTTGAGTCAATCGGGTCATGGGAGATGCAATAGAAGAGAAACCATCAATAAAACGGCGGTAATAGCCAGCTAGACCTAAGAAACTCCTAACATTAGATGGAGAGATCGCTCCAGACCAATTTTTTATAGCTTCGGTCTTTAGGGGATCAACTCTAATGCCTTTGGCTGAAATAATATGACCCATAAAAGCTACGAACCTTATCAAAAGCTCACACTTGCTGAATTTGGCGAACAACTAGTGATCTCTAAGAGTTTGCAAGATAATTCTAAGGTGATCTGCATGGTCACCCTCACTTTGGGAATACACAAGGATGTCGTCTATAAACACATTGACAAACATGTCAAGGTACTATTTGAACACTCAATTCATGAGGTCCATGAAAGCCACTAGAGCATTGGTTAGCCCAAAGGACATGACAAAAAATGCAAAATGACCATAACAGGTTCAAAAGACTATCTTTAGAATATCATATTCCCTAACTTTAAGTTAATGATAGACAAATCTAAGGTCTATATTGGAAAAGTAACTTACACCTTGCAATTGATCAAATAAATCATTAATTCTAGAAAGAGGGTACTTGTTTTTTACTGTGATTTTATTAAGATGACGATAGTCGATGAACATACACCAGGAACCATCTTTCTTCTGCATGAATAGTACAGGTGCACCCTAAGAAGACACACTAGGCTTTATGAAACCTTTATCTAGAAGATCTTTTAGTTGCTCTCTCAACTCTTTAAGCTCTGCGGGTGCCATACGGTAGGGAGGAATAGAAATAGGCTGAGTGTCGAGAAGAAGATCAATCCCGAATTATATCTCTCTATCGGGAGGTACCCCTGGGAGATCTTCCAAAAAAATCAGGAAACTCATTTACGATGTTGACCGACTGCATAGTTGGAGCCTCAGACTTAGTGTCTTTAACTTTAATTAAGTTATAGATGAAACCTTTGGATATAAGCTTTTTGGCTTTTAGATATGAGATAAAATGACTCTTGGGGGATACTAACTTTCGGACCACTCAAAGACAGGCTCATCAGGAAATTAAAACTTAACCACATGAGTTCAGCAACCTATAGATGCATAACAAGAGTGAAGCTAGTCCATACCCAGAATGAGATCAAAATCAACCATAACCAACACTATTAGATCAGTAAATATGACTCTATGAAAGACAGTAATAGGATATTTTCTATACACCTGCCTAACAACAATGGACTCCCCTACTGGGGTAGAAACTAGAATAGGCTCAGAGATATTTTTAGGACTCATATCAAAATTCACAACAACCAATGGTGTCACATAAGAAAAACTTAACTCGGGATCCAACAATACATAAACATCAAAGTAAAATACGCGAAGCATACCAGTAATAACATCGGTAGAATCCTCCTGCTCATGACAGAAAAGTAAGGCATAGAATCTGTTATGGCGCTGACCACCAGTAGTGCTAGAAGAAGCACCCTATAGAAGAGTTGGACGAGCTGCAGGAGTTGGTGTACTAGTGGCCTGTGCCTGAGGTTAGGTATCTCTGCTTCCCTGCCTGGTATGTAGGCACTCTCTAAGTCTGTGGCCCATCTTTCCACAACTGAAACAACCTCTCTGCTTAGCCAAACACTCACTTGAATGGGTCCTGCCACACTTAGCACAAGGAGGAAAATTAGGCCTATTACCTACGTTGTTCTGGGATTTAAACATAGCAGGCCTATTTCCTTACTCCTGCCTATCTCTGGGTGTAGGAGAACTAGCGGATGAAGCTGCTGGAATGGATGAACGAATCTAAAACTGAGGACGGTTCCCTCCATAGGACCTAGCCTGACCATACGCATGCTGCTCGGATCTAGCTCTCTTATTTCTCCTTACTCTATCTCTCTCCCTTATCTTATTTACCTCTATATGTTGTACATGTATCATCAATCTAGACAGGTCCATATCCATGTTTAACATAGCAGTCCTGCACTCTTTCAACACTAAACCAGAAACACCTATGACAAACTTGCTCATACTAGAGTGGGAGTCAGCAATCAAATCAAGAGCATATTTGGATAACTAGTTGAACTTCAAGTAGTACTCCTTAATAGTCATGGAGCCTACCTTAATTTCATAAACTCCTCTACTTTTTCTTACCTCATTTCTAACGAAAAGAACTTATCCAAGAACGCATCTTGAAAACCTTGCCAAGTAATAGGGGCATCATCTTCTCCTCTACTCTTCTTCCATGCTACAACCCAGTCATAAGAAATATTTTCAATCCGTAAGATGCCAACTCAGCACTTTCTTCCTCAGACACACACATTACCTGCATGATCTTTCTCACCTCCTCAAGGTATATCTATGGATCCTCACCTGCCTTAGACCCATAGAAATCTGGCGGATTCATCCGTATGAAATCACGAATCCTGGCAGCAGCTAAATCACCTTCCTACTACTGTAGATATGTGGCCTAGCTATTGGCCCGAACATTCTTAGTGACTTCTTAGGATAGCACCTGAAAAACTGCCCGAAACTCTGCATGGGACATATTTTTATTTAAGGGATTAGCAGGCTGAGACTGCTAATAATTATTGTTTTGATGGACTTGAAGAGGAGGCATTTTATGAAATAAGAGAGAACGAATTAATAGCTGAGAGATACAAATTTAAGCACGATAGACTCTAAAAGAAAGAAATGACTTTTTCCTAAACATTTCGTATCCTCTTGCTCATAGATGTGGCGCGCTACACACTGGTGATCAAGACTCTACTTAACATGGCTTGTCAGACTCCCTAAGACTTCTTAAACCTTAGGCTATGATACCAAGTTCTTAATGCCCCAAAAACGAATCTCGAGATGTCACACAGTGCTTAAGGCTACAAGTAGACCCAAGCTAACCCTTTGACCCTACTACTACATGTACAGCTAACTTAAAGATGAATAAAAAATAACTGGTACTATTATATCATAATATAAGAAATACAGAGAAAATACTTTATTTGAACAACCATAATACTGGAAGTCTCAACATACTGACAATCTGACAACTAGTCTGACAAAGCCTCTACTACTTAAGAACTAGAGAGCCATTGGGATAGGTCCCCAACTGACTTATACTCAACTGAAAAGAAATTAACAACTACTAGATAAACTGAATATCTGAAGATAACTGGTCCTTGAACTATGAGGACTCACCACTGTGGAGATGTAGATAAAGGCACTCGAGGATCACTGATGAGGCTGGGACTGAGCACCTGAACCTACATTATGAGACAATGTAGCATACAGACGTATATGTGGATCATTACTTTGGGAATGTACTGAGCATATGGGGGTGTATGCAAATAAATAATCAATATCACAAGTCTTCATAGAAAACCTGCATGCTATAATAGATGACTCACATAGCTTTAATAAAATTCTCATAAACTGTGGTTAGGAAATAGATAATAGAAATCACATAAGTCATTTCACATTATTCTGGATCTATATTATTTCTTTGTTCTCAACTTGTAAATTAGATAAAATCTTAAAAGATTAACTTTCAGGACATAAGCTATAATCTCATGAAAATAAGAAACTTCTTTGGAACTTAATAATCATGACACTTGAAAACTTTAAAAATTATAGGGTCATAACCTTCAGAATCAATATACCTTCAAACTTACACTTTTAGCTTAAGGATAGTGAAACTTCTTTAAAACTCAAGAACTTGATACTTTAGGAACTTTAAGACTTGAGACTCTAGAAAACTTAAGAGACTTTGGGACACTTGGGACTTGGGATTATATAACTTTGGGAATTTTTTCTAATTGACATAAATTATGTGAGCTACATAAATTCCAACGTCTTGCCCACATTGGGGAGAGCTGTTCTATCCTTGCCATCGGAGTAGAACCTTAACTTTTAGTGATCACTAGCTTAACCCACTTGGGGTAAATTAGAAATCTGTGGGGGCACGTAGTTCTAGGGCATGAGACTCGAGATCAAGCCCAACTCAGTGCTAAATACTACTCCCTTACTTAGCTCAGAACTTTCAGAAAATCCACCTTAAACAATTCAACAATATGTATGGGAGCCAATATTCTTCCCCTTTATCTCAAATCAAAATGATGTGGATTTCTTTCTTAGCTTAGGATTAAAACTCAATTCTTTCTTGAAATCTTGATAGACTTTTCATCAAATCTTTAGAATCTCAAAAACATGGAAATATAAGTACACTTTAAGGAGTATCAATAATTCATTCTCAAAGACTCACAATTTCACACTAAGGCTCAATCCATGACAACAAATCTTGGAGATTCTTGAAAATATAGTATCAATATAGGAATATGCAATTTATATCATGAACTCTCAACTTGGGCACAAGAATAAAAGAGTGTTCTTGTTCAAATCCCACATATCTTGATTTATGAACTTAGATGGATGACTTGCTTTGGAGACTTCTTTTATGCTTTTGAGGGAGGATTCTTGAAGCTTGTGATTTGGAAAACTTGATTCTTAACTCAATTTGGGAAAAAAATAGTGAAATTTTGAGAATTTTGGAAGAGGATTTGGGTGCTTGGGATTTTATTTTGAGGGAAATTGATGAAAAATGAGCATAAGTTGCTCAAAAATGACCTTAATCTTCTATTTCCACGAATTACGATACGGGTAAAAAGACTAGATTGCCCCTGGATTTTAAAATTCATAAAAGGTACGCCATTTCAGCCTTCACTGCATTGCGGCGATGGGTCCATATCTATACCCATTGCAATGAGTCACTGGTTTGGACAATTTTTTATTTGGGGTTCATCGCAATGTGGGGCAATCGCGATGACCCACTGAAAAGTAACAAACGTGGATATAATAATCACCACGATACGCCAACCCTCTCATTGCTATATTCACCACAACGCATTATTATTACGGTGAGCCTCTGGAAATTGACAGTTGCGAAATTGATCTCCATCGTAACGTGATGGCTTTCCTAATTAGAATCCCGAGTACTAAAAATGCTCTAACTTCTTCTCTGAGTGTTCATTTTCGACGTGCCATATATCAACGGAAAGCTAATTTAACTTCCCACATAATAAAAAGTTGAGATTAGGGAAATTCTATGCCTTAAATATTACTTACTTAGGAGGTCACTTCTAAATCATCTAGAGATGAAAAATAGGCTTAAGGAATGTTTGGGGTATTACCCAAGGTCAGCTGGATCATAGGTGGATTTTTTAGATGATTGCATGAATAGATTATAAGTGTCCTTTGAGGAAAAATTTCCTTTTGGAGATGTATTCCAGAAGAAAGAATCAACTCTTGGATTGGATTGTTTTACGTAAGTATTGTGGATAAGATTTTATATTTCCGTAGGAATTGTAGCTGACATAATAGAGAAATTCCAAACTCCATGTGAGAGGATATGGCTTACTTTTTGTTGTAAGTCATCTAAAGTTAGAGGATCTTGGAGGTGGTCGAGTAGACCACTATTATTGAAGAACCATCTATCATGCCAAAGGTTAATATTTTCCCCATTTCCTACATTTCATGATACACCCTTACAAAAATTGTGGTTGTTCCTGCTGATACTTTTCCAAATGTAGGAGTCTGTGGGTTTATGAAAGATAGTATTATTGGAAATTCTATTCTTATATTTTGCCTGTAGAATTTTTACCCATAGATTAGAGGTATTTTTCATAAGTCTCCAGATGAGGCTCAAAATTAGAGCTGAGTTTTTCCCTTTAGCTGTATGGATCCCCAATCCACCTTTATTTTTAGGCCTAGTAACAAGTTTCCAGTTAGCTAGATGGATTTTTCTTTTTTCGTTGGTAGAACCCCAAAGAAAGTTATCTTGAATTCTATCGATGCTTTCGGTTATATTTTTGCGAAGCACATTTATTTGCATAGCATAAGTAGTATTGGAGTTTAACACAGACTTGATTAAGGTAGTTCTTCCTGCTATGGAGAGGAATTTTTTTTCTATCCACTAAGCTTACTATTCATTTTGTCAATGATAAATTGGTAATCCTTCTTTATTGGATGGAGTTTGGTCATTGGAAGGCCAAGGTATTTTCCAAAGTCGTTAGTTGCCTAGATTTGTAGAATAAATGAGATGGATAAGGCAACTAATGGAGTTGTATTATTGGAGAATAAAATTCTTGATTTTGTGAAGTTTATTTTTTGTCCAGACATCTCTCCAAAATATTTGAAAACTGACAGAATATAGTTAGCATTATCTATTTTTGCTTTTGCAAAAACGATAAGGTCGTCTGCAAAGAGTAAGTGCGTTAGAGATGGCGCTGCAGGAGTAATTTTTATGGCATCTTATTGTCTTTGCATTGATACTTGAAAAATAAGTCTAGATAGAGATTCCATGCATATTATGAAAAGATAAGGTGATAGAGGGTCCCCCTATCTTATCCCTCTCGACGGTTGAAAAAGTTTAGTCAGCTTTCCATTTATTAGAATGGAGATAGAAGAAGAAGTAACACAGTTCATAATTAGAGAAATTAATTCTTCTGGAAAATTAAGGCTAGATAGTGAGAATCGTATAAAGGACCATTTAATTCTGTCAAACGTCTTTTCTAACTCAATTTTGATCATCATTTTGCAAAGATGTCCCTTTGTTTTATTGAGAGAATGAATAGCTTTCTGAACAATAATAGCGTTATCCAAAGCTCGTCTATTAGGAATAAAGCTACTTTGAGTCGGGTCACTAATCTTATCTAGGAAAAGTCTGATTCTATTGACAATGATCTTAGAGATCGTCTTGTAGATAGTATTACAAAGACTTATAGATCGCTAATGAGTGACTTGTTCCAACATAGTCTTTTTTTGTATAAGGATAATGTTAGTTTGATTAATTTTCAGGTTGATGTGTTTCGAGGAGAACGCATCCATACAAGTTTTAATAATGGAGAAATTAGTGTCCTCCCAAAATTTTTGAAAGAAAATGGGATGTAGCTCATCTGGTCCCGGGGCTTTCAATGGTTTGAATGATTTAATGGCTTTGTTGATCTCATTGATCGTAATCGTCTTATTGAGAATTTGATGGTCATTATCTAAGAGTGTATTACCCTCAGAACCTTTAGTATGGGGCAATTCATTAACTCGGTTGTGTAAACATGTTTAAAGTGTTTTTTGATTATTTTTTAATCTCTTTAGGATTGAACGACCAGTTACCGACTGAATCAACTAGTCCTACGATTTTATTTCTACATCTTTTTTTATAGAAGAGATGTTGAAGAATCTGGAATTTGCATCACCATCTAGCATCTATTGAATTCTAGATTTCAGTTTCCAGAAGTCCTCTTCTTGTTTTAGAATGCTATTAAAATCACGACGAAGAGTTGATTATAGATTGTAGTGAAAAATAAATTTTCTAGTCGGGTCCATTTTTTGGAGGCCATTCATTCTGGCTAAAATTATCCTTTTTGTAAAGGTTACCAAAAATCTCCTTATTCCAACTGGTCGCATCATTCTTAAAACGAATAGCAGTGTTAAGGTAGTTGTAATTATCGCGCCTACTATTTTTATCAATGTTTTTTAAATCAGGGTGGTGTAGCCACATAGTTTCAAAATGAAAGTCTGAAGTAGCTATCTTATCACTTCTAATAAGATTTAGTAAAAGAGGGCAGTGGTCTGAATGAACTCTAGGTAAGTGCGTTACTTTTGAGTCAGGAAAAAAGTTAAGCTATAACGGATTACAAAGGAAGCAATCAAGTCTTTCCATAATAATACTAGAGTGGTTTTTATGCATATTGGTCCAAGTAAATTTTGGGCCAACAAAACCTAAGTCTATCATATGAAAATTATTGATTCAGTCAAGAAAATTAGCGATTCTTCTATTGTCAGCTCCATACCCACCAAACTTTTCTAATGTATTAGTATCTTCATTAAAGTCACCTCTCATTAGCCATGGGACATCAATTTTTGTGGCTATATCATTCAAATTTTTCCATAGAATATTTTTGTTGTGATAACTATTTCTAGCATAAATAATAATAAGAGTTCATGGTGTAGTATTTGGACTTACCTGGAGGCTTGCATATATCTCCTGCTTTGTGAGTACTAGTGGATTCATAATTTATTCATTGTTATTCCAACAATTAGCTATACCACCTGAGTATCCTGTAACCGGCACATGTATTACGTCCGTGAATGGTAAAAGTTGCATGAGAGGTTCTTGATCCGATAACTTAGTTTTTGTGAGCGCTAGTATTGTGGGATTATGAGCAGCTATAATTTCCAGTACATTTCTTCTAAAGGCCGGACTATTCGCGTCTCTATAGTTCCAGATGATAATCTTCATGGATGGTTGTAATTGGAGTGATGATACCCCTCCTGGTGCTAGTGATATGTCTAGGTTTATCGCAATTTGGTTCTAGAATAAGGAGAAGTCCCTGTTCTACCTCTCTGTTATTGCTAATAGGATGGCATACTGGTGCATGTGGTTCTCTGAATAGAATTTGATGTTGATTGAAAACTTTGGCACTAGCAGATGGATTGTCACCAGGACACATTCTTCTGCATTTTGTCTGAAAGAAAATGTTAGTAAGTCCTCGAGAGTAATCGGAATCATTACATGGGTGACGCCATTTGGTATTATTTTCTCTTGTTCCTGCGTCTGGTATCGAACATTGTTGTTGGAGGATAATTAACGTTGTGGTGATGGATGACTGTTGTCCATCATCTATGGCATTTCTTGGTCGTGTATCATTACCTCCCACATTGGTGACATGCTTGCATGAGGGGACTAAACCAATTTGAATAGTTTATTTGTTGGGATAAGTCCTAACTCATGTTCGTGTTGTTTTCCGGTAATAAGTTTATTTGCAAGTGTAGCATCATTACTCCTAAGTCTATTAAGTATTGGTTCTGCATGTAGTGGGCATTCACTAGATTATGGTAATTTTGAATTAGTTTTGATAGCGTGACAATGGACAGAAACAGGCCCATCGAAAGAGGATTATTTTATGATATTTTGTTCGTTTGTTGCGTTATACAGTTTGTTGTCCAATCGGGTTGGTATATTGGAATGTTCTCATCTAAGTTTTAGAGCGGTAGCGCCTCCCAGTTGGGAAATTAGTTTATGTTCTATATGGGCTGAGAGTCTCGTTTGTCTAGTTGTCGCGGTTATTTATCGATGGTTAGATTCGGGCCGGTGGCGTATGGTGGCTTTATGAGTTCTGATGGCGGTGGTTAGTAGGACGGTGAGGCATTATTAGGTTTGGAGGAGTGAGTTTGAGTTTGGGAAAGAATTGTTGGTGAAGCTGATGGATTTATAGGTGGTTTTAAAGATTCCATAGAGGTAATAGTTTGAGAAGGAAGAGAAGGTTTAGTAGTAGGGTTATAGTTCATGCTAGGGTTATCATGGGATTAAGTTCTTGCTATATTAGTAGATGGATTGTGTTTTAATTGATCATTTATAGAAGATATGATTTGACGATCTCTTCCTTTGTTAGGTGAGATCATTTGAATATTTTTGTTGGAAGTTAGAGCTTGAGAAGAAACATAAGAAGGTGTAGTATTTTTAGTAAGATAGTTGGGAGTTAAAGAGGGAGTGTAATTAGTATTCTAGGTGTTTGAAAGACTAGAGTCATGTTACATTAAAGGAGCATCTGTAGAGAGATTTGAAGTATCACTAGCTTTATAGGATACACTATTTAAAGAAGTACAAGAAGCATAGGTTTCACTATTTGGGCTATCTAGAGGCTTTAGAACAGCGAAGGTTAGCATCACTTCTTTGGGATTTTTGCTGGCCATTGTGTCCATTGTGATGCCAAATCTTTTTGTAGTGGTGCGTGAGAGTACGTGTGTGATGAAAGATCTATTATTTTTCTCCATTATTTTCAAAAATTGTAAGATTTTGAAATCAATTAAAATTCCTATGATTTTGAGGATTTTTCCTGGTAGCGTTGGAATTATAGGGTAATTTATTTTTTTGTTTTCGATCATAGAAAATGGTGGTCCAAGAAAAATCGTCACCTTTTTTATTTTTTTCATTTTTTTTCTAATTTTTTTATTTTTCTTTTTTTTTT
>NC_061121.1:11782737-11822203 GCF_002878395.1 Capsicum annuum
TTTTCTATTTTTTCTTTTCTTTTTAATCTTTTCTTCTTCTTTTTTCATTTGCTTTTTTTTGGATTTTCTTCATTTTTTTTCTCCATCAATAAT
Organism: Capsicum annuum; assembly: GCF_002878395.1. Lineage (NCBI taxonomy): Eukaryota > Viridiplantae > Streptophyta > Magnoliopsida > Solanales > Solanaceae > Capsicum > Capsicum annuum. The sequence goes on from NC_061121.1 coordinate 11,782,831, forward strand.
GCCTGCTCTTACTTCATGGGAATGATTAGTGGGATGGCTGGCCGAAGTGCTTGAATTTTTTTTTCAACATTTTTTGGACAATAATGAATGTTATGACCTAAACAACAGCATAATTGACATAAAGGAGTGGTACTTTCAAAGAGAATCTTTTGGAGGTGAGAACCAATAAGGACATTCGGAGGGACAGGTTTATTAAGGGGTGTTAAAATGCATAATCTAGAGTATCGTCCTCTTGAAGCATTTTTGTGCAACTATCTATTTTTAGGATAGTTCCTATAGTGTTGCCAATTTTCTGCAGGGTTTGGAGATCGTCGTATTCAGTGGGAAGTTCAGGGAGTCGTATCCAAATAGTAGTGTAGTTTGGGCTTTCGGTTAAGGGATTGAACTTGGGTTCCCATTTACGAATGGAAAGATATTGAGAGTCAATGAACCAAGGTCCATGAAGGAGAGAATTTTCATAATTTTGTTTGTGAATGAACTTAATGAGGTAAAAGTCCTCCCTTAGGTCGATGAGGTTAAGGTCTTCATTAAGGTTCCATAAGTCTTTTAGCCTCCAGGGTGTATATAATATTTTTTGGGTAGAAGAGGAAATGGGTATGAAAAAGGGATGGTTAGACTTATTTTCTTGTTCGTCATCTAGGTTAAAAAGATGAAAGTCTTTTTGGATAGAGTCAATGGGGTTAATAGGGTTGACAATTAATACTTTATCTTTAAAGCTCATAGTACTAGAAGTAGAAAATAAAAGAGGAGTGGATTTTGTAGGTACCTCTTTAGGTTTATTTATGCTTCTTGTCAGAAGATCTCCTTTCTGCGGGTGCATTGCTTTATCTGTCATGTCCATTAATGGTTGTGGGAAGCTGTTGATTGTAGTAAATGCTTAGTGTTTGCTTTATCTTTTTAGAGAGAAGTTAGAGACTTTCTCACCCTAACTAAAAAAGGTTGAGTGTAACTAACTGATAGAGTCCTATTGAAGAAAAATACATCATCAGAAAGACTTGAACAGAGTTGGCTTAAATAGGAGTGATGACTTTCATAGTTAAACTTATGCACTGAAAGAAAAGCACCAATCGACAAATTAGTTCAACATCTTGAAGAAGTCATAAGTAGAACCTGTTCCTTTACTTGGAGTTAAAGAGTCATAAATTTTATGTAATAGGTTGGTTCTCGAGTTGTAATGTATTTTAATTCTAGTCTTAGTGAAGTATAAACTAAGTTAAGATTGTGTCTTCAAGTTGGGGAACTCGAAGACTTGGGAACATTTATCTTGGAAAGATTTGTGTTACTGTAGAAATAGGAGTTATAGTTTAATTCCTACTTTACAAGAGTCTTGTAATTTATTGATTGTTGAGGCTCAAGAGTTTTAGTGGAATTGGGGTTACATCCTGTAGAGGTACAGGTCGTGGTTTTTTACACCTCTTTGAGCCGGGTGTTTTCCATGTAAATATATTATGTCTTTATTTACGCTGCTTAAGTGAAACACATTAGACTACTTATTTCATTGATAGGCAAGTACTATAGTAAAATAGCTAAATCAATAGGATATGCATTCTAACAAGTGGTATCAAAGTGAGGTTGTCTTAAATTAGGTTAGCTCCTAAGAAAAGATCATTATGATGAATTTCGCACCACCTATTGGTCACAGAGAAGGTCAATCCACAACTAGACCTCTGCTGTTTGACGGTTCTCACTTCATCTGGTGGAAAGCTAGGATGAAAATATTTATTCAAAGGGAAGACTACGAGCTATAGGATAGGAACACATTTATGGCCCTAATATTCCAATGAATTTGGTTGATGGTGAACAGGTCAAGAAAGTGAGAAGTGAATTTACTGCTAATGAATTGGTGGCATTAAAGAAAAATGCTAAGACTAAGAACATGTTAGTTTTTGGACTAGGGACAACTGAGTACAATAGAGTGTCAAACTATCCCACTACTAAGAAAATCTGGGATGCCCTGGGCAATGCACATGAGGGCACCTCTCAGGTAAGGAAGTTCAAAATTGCCGTTCTCTTTACTAAATACGAGGCTTTTAAGATGAAGGAGAATGAATCACTTCATGAACTGATGACAAGACTCACTCTCTTAACAAATTAATTGACCTCCTTGGGAAAAGACATTCCTATTGAGGAACAAGTTGAAAAGGTGTTAAGGGTATTGCCTAAGTCTAAATGGGATGCTAAGGTCACTGCGATTAGAGAGGCAAAAGATCTCACTCAGATGACACTGGATGAACTGGTAGGAAATCTTAGGACTTATAAAATGAAAATTAATGGAATTAAGAAAGAAATGGCAGCTCCTGAGAAACTTTGGCTTTAAAGGCATGAGACAGTGATGAAGAAGTTAAACTTGATGAATAACAAGTTGCCTTCATAACTAAGAACTTCAGCAAATTCTTCATAAAGAAAAGAGGAACAAGTAGAAAGAAACATTCAAATGACAATCCTAATAGATGCTATAAGTGTGGTAAGATTGATCGTCATATCAGGGGCTATCCTTTCTAAGAAATAGAATGGATAAAAGAAAGAGCTAAAAACGAATTGAAAGAAAAATCCAAAAAAGAGGGAGAAGAAAGAATATGCTATGGTAATCACTTGGGGATCTGATTCAAATGAGTCAAGTGATGATGAAATTGATGAAACTGCACTTATGGCTATTGGAGATTCAGACTTGGAAGAAGAAGATGGTACTTCTAAGGTAAGTATTCTTGAGCTTAAAGAAAAATTGCACTTATTTTCTAAAACAAAACTTGTTTCTTTGATGAGTGCTCTAATTGATGATTTTCAATAATTGACTTCTGATAGGGATGAGTTATTTAACAGTCTTACAAGTCTCAAATTTGACTTCATTGATTTAGAAGCTTGCAAGAATACTGTCGAAAAAGACAACTGTACTCTTAAGGAATAGGTTGTACAACTTGATTCTGCCAATGTTACTCTCAAAACTGAAGTCCTAAAACTAACACTTACTGAAAAAGAAAAAAAGGGTAAAAGTAAGAAATAGGAAAATGATGAACTTGAATTAATAAAGTACAAACAAGAGTGTAGTGATGCAAAAGAAATAGTGAACAATTTGAGTCAAGAAGTCTCTAAACTAAGGCTTGATCTTGAAAGAGAAAACAGATGGATAAATTCTTTAGGAATTGTTTATAAACAGAGTGAAAGAAGTCACAGTGAAAAAGCTGGACTGGGTTTTCACAAAATCCTTGATAGTACTCAAGATTTGTGCTATAATTGTGGTAATTTTGGACATCCAACTACTAAAGGTCCAATTGCTACCAAAAGCAGGTCTAGGAGCATCAATCTGGCACATAAACTGGCTCAGACGAAGAAAAGGAAAACCAAACCTGTTTAAAGAAATAGGTTGTGTAACCTGTTGCCTTCATGGAGTAGAAGAAATATGATTCATCCATTCACTCATAAAAAAGGACCCAAGCTGATCTGAGTTCCTAAATCTAGCCCCTAATTTACTTTTGCAGGTGAGGGTGAATGAAAGCAAAAAGCATTGATACCTGAATAGTGCTTGCTCAAGACATATGACTAGTGATATGAAAAAAAATCCTTTCACTCTCCAAAATAAGTGGGGGTGAAGTTTCATTTGGTGATGGAAAAAAAGGGAACATTACTGGAGCTGGAAAGATTAGTACTTCTGAATAAAGGGCATTGTAGGATGTTTACCTTGTAGAGGAACTAAAGCAGAATCTGATTAGCATATCACAACTATGTGATAAAAGGAACAAAGTTGTTTTTACCTCTGCAGGAGTCAAAGTCAAAAGGAAGGATACCAAGGAGGTTGTGCTTACTGAAAAAAGATATAGGAATATGTACAAAGATGACTTAATGATAATTCCATGAACAAAGATAAACTGTTTGAGTTCTATAGAAAATTATCCCCTCCTTTGGCACAGAAGACTTAGACATGCAAGTCTAAAATAGTTAAACAAACTTTCTTCCAAAGATATGGTGTTGGGTTTGCCCAAAACTAAGTTCAAGAAAGAAAAAGTTTGTAGTGCTTGTGTAAAGGGGAAACAGGGAAAGTCATCTTTCAAACCAAAGAACTATGTTAGCATAAACAAGTGCCTTGACCTAATTCATATGGATCTGTGTGGACCAATAAGACTTCAAAGCAGAGGTAGAAAAAGGTATATTTTTATGATTGCTGATGATTATTCCAGATTTACCTGGACATTGTTCTAGCTCCCAAAGAATATGCCTTTGATGTCTTTTCTATATTCATCAAGAAGATTGAAAAGAAATTGGGCACTTCTCTAATTTCCATGAGATCTAACCCTAGCACAGAATTTAAAAATGTCAAGTTTTTAGAATTATGTTCCACAAATGGTATAGATCACAATTTCTCTACTCCTAGAACACCTCAGCAAAATGGAGTAGTAGAAAGAAAAAATAGGACTTTAGAAGATATGGCCAGAACAATGATGCTTTCAGGAAATCCTGCTAAAAGCCTTTGGGCTGAGACAATCAATACTGTTGCATATATCATAAATCGATGCATGATTAGGCCCATTCTAAAGAAGACTCCCTATGAATTACTAAAAGAAAGAAAACCAAATATTTCTCATTTTAGAACATTTGGTTGTAAATGTTTCACTCATAATAATGGGAAAGAACAATTAGGAAAATTTGATTCTAAAAGTGATGAGGGAATCTTCCTAGGATACTCACATCATAGTAAGACATATGGGGTCCTAAACAACAGAACAAATTATGTTGAGGAAAGTGTGCATGTAGTATTTAATGAATCTTGTGCAAATACTAACTTGTAGGAAGAAAGTGATTCTGAAGAACAGCTTGTACAACAGGTCCATCAACCGAAGAAACCAAACATGGAGGCACCTAGAAAGGGGGAACTAATCTAGAGGCACACTGACAGGTGGAACTGAATCACCAACTACCCCAGCTCAAAATAATCACAGTAATCCTAGTAGCTCACAAGGATTGGTCCCAAAATGATAGAAGTATAAAGGATCCTATCCTATTGAAAATTTTCTCATTAATCTCACTTCAGGGATCACTACAAGATCTGGGTTGAGGAGCATGTATATTTTCAAAGATTTTTTATTAGAAATTAAACCAAAGAAGATGAATGAAGAACTTCTTGATGCTGATAGGATCATAGCTATGCAATAAGAGTTAAATCAATTTAAAATAAGCAAGGTGTGACACTTAGTTCCACCTCCAAAAGATAAGACTATGATTGGAACTAAGTGGGTGTATAAAAATAAGGCTGATGAATATTGAATAGTTACAAGGAACAAGGCAAGATTGGTGGTCCAAGGATACAATCAAGAAGATGGCATAGACATTAATGATACCTTTGCTACTATGGCAAGAATTGAAGCAATAAGGCTTCTTGTAGTTTTTATTGCTTATATGGAATTTATTCTCTATCAAAAACGGATGTTATGCGTGCATTCTTGAATGAAATTCAATAAGAGGAGGTGTATTTCAAACAACCACCTGGATTTAAGAGTAAGAAATTTCCTGATTATATGTACAGGCTAGACAAGGCCTTGTATGGACTGAAACAAGCTCCAAGAGTTTGGTATGAAAGATTGTCAAAAGTCCTTTTGGAGCATGGTCATACTAGAGGTAAAATTGATAACATTCTTTTCTTAAAAACTAATGAAAAGATTTGTTGGTTGTGCAAGTATATGTTGATGATATCATTTTTGGCTCCAGAAACATGAACATGACTCATAACATTACTAAACTAATGAGTTGTGAATTTGAGATGAATATGATGGGTGAGCTAAATTTCTTCTTAGGATTGCAAATGAAACAAACAGCTTCAGGAACCATGATGTATCAATAACAATATATCAAGGAGCTTTTTAAAAGGTTCTCCATAGAGGAAGTAAAAGAGATCAGCACACGAATAGCCACTGCTACCAAGATAGATATGGATGAAACGGTCTTGATGTGGAGGAAAAACTATATAGAGGAATGATAGGATCATTGCTTTACCTTATAGCAAGTAGACCTAATATTGTGTTCAGTGTGAGATTGTATGCAAGGTTTTAAGCAAATCCTAAGGAATCTCATTTGAAATCTGTGAAGAGAATCTTTCGATATCTCAAAGAAACAACTGATCTTAGCCTATGGTATACTAAAGGTAGTAATTTTAACTTGGTGGGTTATTCTGATGCTGACTATGCAGGCTATTTAGTGGATAGGAAGAGTAACATGGGCATGGCGCACTTCTTTGGATCGTGTTTAATCACCTGGTCTACTAAGAAATAAAATTCAGTAGCTCTATCCGTTGTTGAGGCTGAGTATGTTGTTGCTGGATCATATTGTGCTCAGCTGTTATGGATTAAACATAAACTCATAGGTTTTGGTGTGGATTTAGGGTGTGTTCATTTTTTTTGTAACAATACGTGCCATTAATATTGAAAAGAATCTTGTCCAGCATAAAAGAACTAAACATATAGATATTAGACCCCACTTTCTTAGAGATAATGTTGAAAAGGGTCTTTTGTTGATCATGTTTTGTTCTACTGAAGATCAATTTGCTAATATATTCACTAAGGCATTAAGCAGATAAAATTTTGAAGAGAATAGGTTAGCCTTGGGGATAATTAAAATTGCATAAATCTCCCTTAATGATTGACTAGAAAAGTTGATGTGCTCTTGAGTTTTTGTTGATTAAACCAGTCTTGCACATTTAGTCGTGTGTCCTAACTCCAAAGTTTTGGAGTGAACTAACTCATTCATGTATTTATTTTTGCAGTGATTCTAGAACACTCGAGCAATTTTGTCCATATTTTTCAAGAGTTAAGGTTTGATTATTAGTTTACGTTAAAATACATAAAGTGAAACAGGTATGCCACTCAGGTCCTTAATTACTCTAAACAGACAAAATCCCAAGAGTCCAATTTTTTCACAACTTTCCCATCACCATTGCAACTCTCCATCATTATCACTTCTGAACATCAAATCTATTCTCTTTTATGTTTCAACTTCTTTCTTCCTCCTTATATAAATTTTATTCTCTTCCTCTCCTCATTCATTCACCATCCCAAAAGCAAGAAAAATTTTGTGTTCCCTCTTCACCATAGCATCTTCTTCTTCTGCTCCCTCACACCCAAATGACTCATCTTCCTCTCTTTCCACTGATATCATTATTCACCCTACCACCAACAAAACACCTTCTATTTCACCCACCATTCCAATCAAATTGTCTAACTTCTCTGCTTGGATAAATTTTAAAAACCTTTTTTTCTTAATTTTTTCTCGGTCCTCAGTACTTTCCAAACCCCACTTCACCTATTTCTATTCCTATCTAAATTATTGACTCTGTTGCTATTCCAATTGCCAATCTGGATCCTAGAAAATCCTGATCTCAACCCAGAAGAAAACATTCATCCTCTCCCATTATTGTTTAGGACCATGATTTGTTAAAACTCGTCATTTTGTTCCCAGTCCTAAAACTCCTCACACTTGTCAAAAAAATCAACAAGAAGAGGCATCTCTAGTTGAAGCACTTCAAGCTAGCAAGAGGAAGTGTGTTGTCACACCTACTCCCCCATCTATCTTCCTCTCAAAATATGTAGCTTTGCTCTGTGCGCAAAATAGTAAATGCGCTATTCCTAAACCCTCGGATTTTAGTGCTCCCTCAACTATACCAAAGTCCACCCCTACTTCAAGATCTTCATCCTCTTCCAAATCCAGTCCTCTCAAATCCTTTACTCATTCCAAGAAATAGGTCAACAAACCTATTTTTTTTATTTCTTAAATTTTTAGGAACCCCCAGCTGCTCTTACTGAACTGGATCCTGATTTTAAGCTTAATAAAACTCCTGCAAACCTTGACTCTCAGGCGGATCATGTTCTGCACTTTCAAAAATGTAAATTGGCTCATAGATGAGTCATAAATGGTTTTGAGGGGCCTGAGATGGATGTTTTGTTAACTAAATTAAAAGCACAGGGGTGGTCATACCTATTTCTTCAAGGTGATCTCCAAAGAAAGTTTGTGAAAACTGAGGTTGATGAATTATGCACAAATGGGGTTTCCCTTGGTGAGATGTTCTCTACTACTGTCAAAGGAGTCACTATCAATCTACTTGTTACTGATATTGCTAGGATTCTACCCATTCCTATGGGAGATTGGGGTCATTATGTCAAGTTTGCTTGGCCTCCACTTGACAATCTTGCTTCTGCTCTTGACATATCTCAAAATTTTTTTGGTAAGCCTCAACTTCTCAATCACCGTAGTATTTTTAAGTGGGAGATGTCTCTTCTACATCAACTTTACTTTGATGTTGTCCACAAAATGATCACTCCCAAAAAGAAATGTAAGACTATGGAAAATTTTCTTGATCTCACTCTCATGGAGTTACTTGACACTGGAGTAAAAATTGACTTACCTCGGCTTATTATTAAGCACATGCAAAGGGTCCTTCTCGAAGATGTAAATGGTCATGCCCTTCTCTATGAATTCTGGCTTGCTCCTATATTTGAGGATTTTTGGTGTCTGTTCATGTTTGGTCTCTACAGACCACCAAGGATGTTATAGGGATGGTGAATCACATAGAACTACCTATTTCAATGAGGAGTACTGATAATCCTATGCAATAATTAAGGATGCTCTTGCTTCTAAGTTTGCCGAGTTGGAGATCGTTCAAGTTGTACTACAAGCTGCTCAAGTAACTCATAATGCTGAAAAATTGGAAATTCTTTCTCAAATTGCTTTTCTTTAAACTAACTAGGAACGTGAAAGATCTACAAATGCTAAGATTGTGCGCAAATCGACTCACTTGATTCCATCTGCTTCCTCCACTCAGTCCACTTCTTAGTACCTTAGAAATGCTCTTTCTTTTGTGGCTAGACTATTTCATATTTATTAGTTTTTGGTGCTACTAATTGTATCTTTCTCCTGCTTAAAATGGACTTCCTTGCTTTATTGTGTTCTGCTCTTATTCTTCTTAATACATGTTGGTTCTTAACTCTGAGTTTTGTTTGTTTTAGTGATAGCCCTAATGGCTATAGATTATTAAATGCCCTTCTTAATCTTCACTCACTTCGACGCAGCTTTTCGATGATATCAAAAGGGGAAGGAATAGATTGTGCAATATTTATAACCCAAATGACTAAACTATTTTATTTTAGTTTCCTTGTGTTTAATTCCCTTGTTGAGTGTGTAAGGAATTTATGTCGGATATTGAGATGCTGAGATGTAGTCTGTGATGTTGTGATGTTGTGAAATATGTAATGATTTGTCATCATCAAAAAGGGAATTTTTTAGAGAAATAAAGTTTTAATGATGGACATTTGAATGAAACAGGTTATTCATGTTGGTCCAAATATGTGAAGAAAATAGAAGATACAGGCAAGGCTGATGAGACTGATTTAAGTCAGAAATAGATAAGAAAACATAATTCAGATATGCTCTCAACATTAATCACATGCGGCAAAGAGGTTGAGAACAAGATAAACATAACACTTGAAGTTGAGCGGATAAAGGAATCTACCTAGACAAGGATACTGAATACAAAAAGGAGTGTTACTAACTGATAGAGTCCTATTGAAGAAAGAAAACAACATCATCTGAAGGACTTAATCATAGTTGGCTTAAATAGGAGTGATAACTTTCATAGTTACATTTATGAACTGAAAAGAAAAGCACCAATCAACAAATTAGTTCAACAACTTGAAGAAGTCACAAGTAGATCAGTTATAAATCCTCCTAAAAATGTACTATCTGCTATTCAAAAATAATTAGCTAGATTTTTTTGGAGTAGCACTATAGGAGGGAGGGGAAGACACTGGTATCATGAACCAAGATATGTCTACCAGAAGAAAAGGGTGGTATGGGGTTTAGATTACTACAAGATGTTTCCACAGTACTCTTTTGCAAGCTATGGTGGAATTTCAGAACTAAGTCACCATATGGACTGAGTATATGAAGAATAAATACTGCAAAAAACTATTTCCTAAAGAGGTAATTTGGAAGGTAGGTAGAGGATCTTAGGTTTGGAAGAAGATGTTGTAAGTGATAGATCTCATAGACCATCTCATCATATGGAAGTTGAGAGGAGGTGATATTAATATTTGGTTTGATAATTGGACAGGTGTAGGGTATATCTATTCAATTATGAAAGAAACTAGGGACTGGGGAGATGAGAAACAAATTAAAAATTTAGTGCAGAATGGACAATGGAAGGTGAATATGCTGAAGGATCTATTTACTGAAGATTTAGTCAATCACATAACTCAGAAGGTAGTTCCTCCTCAATTAAAAGAATAGAAGGGCATACCAGTGTGGTCAGTGAATGACAGAGAAAAATTCAGTGTCAGTACAACATGGCAATATGTTAGAACCAGGGAAGTCAAGAATGATTTTTACAAAGAACTATGGATAAAAGTTCTTCCTTTTAAAATAGTTTTCTTTATATAGAGAATGTGGAGAGGGAAAGTCTCAGTGGATGCTACTATCAAAAGATGGGGAATAGAGGGACCCTCCAGGTGTTGGTGTTGTTAAAATCCAACACAAAAGACAGTGTCTCATGTGTTGCTGAGATTTGATTATTCTAACAAGACATGGTCCTATTTTTCTTCTTGTGCAGGTATAAATATTCAAGGTTTGAGCTTAAGGAATATTATATATGCTTGGTGGAATGCCCAGGTCAAACCAAGGGAGAAAATATACTATAGAGCTATACCTGGCATAATAATGTGGGAGTTATGGAGGAGGAGGAATGCTATAAAACATGAAATAAAAGGTGTATCCATACAAAGGCTGATATTTAATGTTACCACGCAAGTAAGAATGCTATTAAAGGTAAGGAAACCAACTCTATACTTTCTATGTGAATGGCCTCTAATCATCAACCAGCTGAAGTAGTTGAAACCTACTCTTAAAGTAATACCAGTGTTATGGGAAGCTCCTACTGAAGGATGGGTCAAGTATAACACTGACGGAGTATCAAAAGGGAATCCAGGAAGAAGCTCATGGGATTTTTGTGGTAGGGATTCACAAGGAAATCTATTACATGCAAAAAGAGCTACATTGGAGGATACTAATAGTCTGGAAGCAAAATCTAAGGCAATTTTAAATGCATCAAATATTGCAGATCAACAAAGCACAGCAATATAATAATTCAGAAAGACTCACTTCTCATGCAGAAAATACTAATCAAGGAGTGGGGATTCCATAGAGATTAGAGGATACAATCATGCAAATATGGCAGTTGTTGGATACAAAGCAAGTGCACATAATTCATACATATAGGAAAGGTAACCAACTAGCTAATTACTTGGCTAATTTAGCATTGGAGGAAGAGTACATTACATACACAGCTTCCAATCAACTACTAGGCATGGGTAGGAAGCTCCTTAACAGTGATAAGTACCAATGTCCATATTTAAGGCAAGTAGTGGTGAAGTGAACAATAAGCAGGGGACGATAAGTCTACATGCACCATATTTACAAATTAGAGAGGTAAGCAAAAAGAGGAAAACATTACTTAGCCTAACTAATACAGCAAGCAAAAATGGCCTCTCAATAGATCAGGGGGTTCGGAGGTCAGATCTTCATGAAGTTCAGTTGAGGACATTGATATCTACAAGTTGCCAGTGGGTCCAAGCCCCTTACAATATCCCTTCCTTTGTCAACTATCCATGGAGGAACAAATTATATGAAAGCTTAGAAGGTGGAACTTAACACATTAAGAAGAGATGCTTATGATGTGTGAGCAGATGCTAACATATTTGAGGCTTTTAATTGAGAATAATTGCAAAATATTAAGCAATTTTTATCATTTTTTATTGTTTTCTCTTTGATATTGCAGTAAAAGTCAAGATGCAAGAGAATCAGCAATAATGGAAGTAAAAGAGTTGATTTCTGAGCAAGTAGAGAGGGAAGTAGAGCTGATGGCCTTTTTGATAAGTCGCCATCCTTGTGATAAGCTATCAGAGTTGCCGTCAGGCTTAGACAGAGAATGGGATTCAGCTGAAAGAAGTGACGATGACCTGTGATCATCCGTCAGATGTGTGATAAGCCGTCAGGCTCATCATTAGGCTTAGGCAGGGAATAGAATTTAAAATGAAGAAGCGACGAAAGCTCTGATAACTCATCACATGTCCGATAAGCCATCAAGCTTCATCGTTAGGTGAAGACAAAACTTGTTCAAATGTGAAAAGGAGCTGACGACATTCCTGATAAGGCATCAGACTCCTGATAAGTCGTCACACACGTTGTCCCCTGTCTGAGAATATATTGTGATCTGTAATTTTTTTCTATAATTAGGCTGAAGTATTTAAAGCATGTGTTAGGGTTTTCTAATCATCAGCAACTACACGTTCTTGGTGAATTTTCTCTCTCTAGTTTTCTAACTTTAACAAGACAATTATTTTTGGAGAGATTGTTACCATTGTTTTGGGATTTTTTACTGTGATCAAATCTGAGAAATACTTGTTGTTATTCATCTTGCTGTAAGTTAATCTTTCAAATTATGAATTCAAATTGTTGTCTTGCTTATTATATTATGAGTAGCTAAACTCCTTTAACCCGAGTTGTGGGATCTATGGGTTTGGGTTTGTAACGTAACTAGGTGTTCAAGATTCTAATGGTGGTAGAAACTTCTTATTACTTCCATTATTTTATATTCTGACTATTGGTTGCAAACAATAGGCCTTGCTTACTAGTGATTTGCTTGAGATAAGAAATCAACCCTAGTAAGAAGCGAATTATCAACAAGGACTTAGAAGCATCAAACTTTCATTTAATAATTAATGTTGTAACAAGATTAATTAACTTGAGCTAACATCCTGTTATGAAATATAAATTTCCTAAGTTTGAGAGAATTAGGTGGTTAAATGTCTAAATAGGTTGAGAAACATTTAGACATAACTTCGACAAGGATAGTTTGTTGTTCCTACCTACCACAAGAATCTTAAACTGTTACTAGCGTCTGTCAAATCTCAACACCCATAGTGAACATAACTCTGATTTTCCTTATCATATTGATTTCAAACACTGAATTGAGAAGTAATTATTTTCTACCTTTTCATAAACCCCCATTCATAGAAAAATGCTAACTATCAGTTGATTAACCTGCAGATAACTCAAATTCACACCATATTCCCTATGGGATTCGACCCCAACTTAGTTGGGTTATATATTGACAACGATCGCTTACATTCTCATAAGAGAGGTGTAGTTTGAGTGTTATCATCTTACCAAGTGGATTTTCTCAGTGGACTGAACCCATCTTTTTAGTACCAAAATGGTAGATTTCACCTTCATACTGGATTCTCAGCTGAAACGAGGAGATGGTCAACAATATCTTCAAGAAACAGTAAAGCAAAAGAGGAAGAAAAGCAAGGAAGCTTACTCTTGCAAGCTGAGAGACGAAGGAAACCAGCAATACCAGGGGATGGTATTGATGATCCAAAGAAGTAGCAGCACAAGCTTTGCATTGTCAAAGAAATCCATGGAACATCGGAGGAGAGTGAAGAGAATGAAAGAAGTGATCTTAGCTCCTTTTTTTAGAAACCCTACTTGTTTCTTTTTATTTGCTACATGTTGGGTCGGGTAGGTTTGACCCGACAGGATTGTATTTTTGTGGACTTGGGGCTTTTGTTTTGATTATTAATAAAAATGCATATTAAACCAAAAAAAAAAAAAGAACTTGTTCCTTTACTTAGAGTTAAAGAGTCATAAACTTTATGTAATAGTTTGGTTCTCGAGTTGTAATGTACTTTAATTGTAGTCTCAGTGAAGTATAAACTGAGTTAAAATTAGTGTCTTCAATTTGGGGAACTCGAAGATTTGGGAACACTTATCTTGAAAAGATTTGTGTTATTGTAGAAATAGGAGTTGAAGTTTAATTCCTAGTTTACAAGAGTCTTGTAATTTGATGATTGTTGAGGCTCAAAGGTTTTAGTGAAATTGGGGTTAAATCCTGTAGAGGTATAGGTTACACCTCTTTGAGCCGGATGTTTTCCACGTAGAAATATTGTATCTTTATTTATGTTGCTGAAACACGTTAGATTACTTGTTTCATTGATAGACAACTACTATAGTAAAACAGCTAAATCAGTAGGGTACGCATTCTAACAGAGTATTAATTATGTAGAATTACTAAAGACAATCAAACATCGTATCAAATTAATACAAGAATAACTTTTATACAACATTTGAAATCTACCAACCAAATATTGTATAAAAATAATATACGAATAATCAAATTATTCATGAGTTAAGGTGGGCCTTATACGCTAACCAAACGGACCTTAGGGTCTTTATCATGTTGCACGACTGTTGGTCTACGGTCTTTTGTCTTGAGCCGGGGGTCTATCGGAAACAGCCTCTCTACTCCTTCGGGGGTAGTGGTATGGACTGTGTACATTTTACCCTCCCCATACCCCACTATGTGGGAATATACTGGGTTTGTTGTTGTTGTTGTATAATGATATCAATTCCACTGAAGAAATGTTTGATCTTTTTTATGAAAAGGTGATCCCTTGTCATCCATTTTGGAATCACGTATTGGATTATTGGAAACAAAGTGTAGAAACGTCTGATAAAGTACTTTTCCTGGTATATGAAGAAATTAAAGCACAATTCAAACTACATCTTAAACGCATGGCTGAATTCTTGAAGTGTCCATTTTCCATAGAGGAAGAAAATTATGGAGTGGTGGATGAAATATTAAGAATGTGTAGCTTTAAGAATTTGAGCAATTTGGAGGTGAATACAAATGAAAAATTATCAATTGGAAAAGAAAATAAAGCGTACTTTCGTCGAGAGGAAGTTGGAGATTAGAAGAATTATTTTACTCTTTGGATTTGTGAGAAACTTACTCTTTGGATTTGTGAGAAACTTGATCATATTATAAATTATTGAACAAAAGTTTCAAGGATTTGGATTAAGGTTCTTGTACGATAGATTAGTCATTAATCATTATTAGTATATTTGTCAATTGAATGCAATTACTTATTTTGAAAATCGATACTGAAGTAGTTGATTTGAGATTAATGCAACAAGTTAACTTGTTCCCAAATAGGTTTTCTTTGGTATGTATGTTTATTGATTTCAGTTCATTATTTTTCTTTCAATCTGATACGTGATTTTTGGGTTCAATTGACGTGATTGAAGTTTTGTTTCTGTTTGGGCATGCTAATGATTTCAATTTATGCAAAAAAAAAAAACGCTTTTGAACTTGTATTTTCTACAGTTAATACATAAAAATGTCCCTAAACTTGACACTAAATTATAACTTTGACCTTAAATTTTGATAGTGCACAAATAGGACCTTTAACTATTCAAAACCTAAACAAATATGACCTCTGATTTTGCAACCCCATGCGTGAATCTCACTCGCGCCTACGTGGAAAGGTAATTCAATCACACAATGTCACGTCGTTAAAAGGGCTGACTTGGAGAAAGGTCATATTTGTGCAGTTTTGAATAGTTAAAGGTCATATTTATGCACTGTCAAAGTTTTGCTTTTTGTGTTAAAACGACGTCGTTTTTGTTATTGTTGTTGTTGTTGTTGTTGTTGTTGGTGGTGGTGGTGGTGGTGGTGGTGTTGTATAAAAAATTATTATTATTATTATTTATTTCTATAGCAGCAACATCTAGCTTTTTTTTAATTAGAAAAAAAACAGTCACTAGCAGGGATTGAACACGCATAGTAGGCTTCAAGAAGCGCCCAAGAAGAGCAAATAACACCACTGGGCTATCTAAGTGTCTTGTTTCATGTGGTTCAACATTAATATACGTACATAAATATACATTTTCTATCTTATATATATACAACGTAATTTTTTTACCGAGGAGGTTCGGTGAACCCCATGGCAACCACGTAGGTCCGCCCCTCGTTAAT
The DNA here is from genome assembly GCF_002878395.1 of Capsicum annuum. NCBI lineage: Eukaryota > Viridiplantae > Streptophyta > Magnoliopsida > Solanales > Solanaceae > Capsicum > Capsicum annuum. The sequence goes on from NC_061121.1 coordinate 11,798,678, forward strand.
TTAATAACGTTTTAATAACGTTAATTTAATAACATTTTAATTACGTTAATTTGATAACGTTAATTTAATATACTGCTACTACTATCCTTGATAACATTAATTTAATAACGTTATTAAAACTATAATTTTTTATTATTTGTATAGTTTCATCTTTAATTTAATATTTAAATAAATAATATTTAGATATATTATATAACTTAAATTCGTCCTCTGCTTTATAATATATATAGACATACCCGCTCGATTTTTCCATATGAGGTTGATCTGCTTAATTAATAAACTTCAATATTGCTCTTTTTCCGCAATGACAAAAGAAATTAGATGTCATTTTCATTTTTGAGCCGAAAATAATGAAAAATAATAGTGAAGAGTCATTTAAAGGTTATATTTGTGTAGTTTTGAATAGTTAAAGGTCATATTTGTGCACTGTCAAAGTTTAAGGTCATATTTATATATTATGCCCTTAGATTTTAAGCTGGACGGGTCCAGTTTTGCGTATTGAACACGCATTTTGTCACGTAGGATTGAAGGTCATATTTGTGCAGTTATGAATAGTTTAAGGTCATATTTGTGCACTATCAAAATTTAAGGTCAAAGTTATAATTTGATGCCAAGTTTAAGGTAATCTATTAACTCTATTATCTATACATCATCTTTTCTTCTTCTACTAGCTTGAGGCCTTATGAGAAAAACTTCATCAGTTGGAATGATTTGTAAAATACAACAATGTCTTTATATAAAAATAATTTTCACTGTAAACACCTAATTTTGACCCAAACCTAATGCTTTTATATCATTTCAATGTTCAATTAATTTTTTTTTTAGGCATTTTAAATTTATCTTACTTTTTGAAGTTTGTTAAAAATTTTGAAAATTACAAAAAAATAGAGTCACATTTTAAATAAGTTTTTATTTTATTATTTATTTATTTCTTTTTAAAAATAAAAAAAATAAAAAAAAAAATAAAGAAACCTAAACTACCCAAACCACCCACAATTCCCACTCCTAATTAACCTCCCCCACTCTCCCACACAAATACTATATAAACACACATGCACACATGCACTTAGATATGAGAACACACACACACGGACAAAAAAAAAAAAAAAAAAACACGGGAAAAAAAAAACAAAAAGCAAAAACAAGAAAAAAAAAAAAAAAGAAGAAAGAAAAAAAAAAATAGAAAAAAAAGAGAGGAAAAAGAGTTGTGAGTTGAGTTTTGGTCTACTCAAGGTTTCCGTTCGGTTGTTTTGTTTGTCATCGAGGTCTCCAACGTAAAGGTCCATTCTTTACTTATATTTTGTTTGTAATTTCTAAGTTATTTGAATGAATTAAATAATCAAATCCTCTTACCTACGAGTATTGTAGGAAATTTGGGATCATAATAAAAGTTTACATGATTCGTATTACATCTCGATGTTTCATTTTCTGTTAATATAAAGTTTGATTATATTGTTAATTAATTGATTATTTCGGGTGAAAATTGCTCGAAACCACTATTTAGTTTAGCGACATAACGAGTAGACAACAAGTTAAAGTTTGGGGTTTGATTTATGATTTAATGTCGCTCTCCGTTGTTTTGTTGTTAATTATTTTCACAAGAGATAACGCACATTGAGATTATACGAGACTTGATTCTAGCATTTTTAAGTTGCTCAAATTTTACATGTGTTAACGAGTTATGAATCTTCGATGCTATAATATGATTAGGGAGTATCTTTATATTTTTGTATAGTTAAATTTAAATTAAAGTTGGTATCATAATATGCGCTTTCTTGCACTTCAATCTAAGTTACTGTCTAATTCAAATTATGTTTTTGGCGTAAAGTTCTTTTAATCATGTTTGTCTATGAATTTATTTAAAATTTCAGTTACTAAGATCTTTTCTTACAGTGTGTTAACCTTACTATTTTAAGTTAGAATTTTATTAGCCTTTGAAGTTTTTGGCCTGAAAATCCCCTTTCCATTTTAGCTTGTCTAATTCAATTTGTCATTATTAAATAGACATCTGCAAAGGAGTTCATTAACTATGTCACTATTTAATTTTTAATGTTACTAGTATTGATCATGATTTTATATGAAATTGTTTAAATATGGTTCAAATGCTTGTTCCCACTTTACTTTCTTTGGGTACGACTTGATTCATTGAATGCATAGTTCATTATGACAGAGACATCACGAGTTTCTAATTATCTTTACTTTTACATTCTTCTCTAAATATGCTTAAGGCCCAATCATTAGTTAACGTGAAAAAGTACAAGATGAGTTCCGAATTTATTCAAGACTCGTTGCTATTGGAAAAAGAGAGAGAGAGAAAACTCATTTGCAAGGAAGCGGACTTATAAAAGAACAAGTTGCGTTCTTAATCTCAAATAAATTAAGTTTTAATATACAAGCAAAAATTGACGATGAAGTTGGAAAGCCCTGCTACCGACCACTCGTCATAATTGAATTAATTTACCATTTGAAGCCAATTGAATTGGGTTGGGGAGGTTTTAAACCCATTAGGTGCTTATTTAGATTAGGAAAATAGGGACGACTTATAAATGTCGTAAAGGCGCGAGAAACGTGCCAAAATTTGTGGTGAGGCCGAAAAGTACTACTATCGGTAAGCCACACGTCAATATAATAAATAATTTCAAAATAAATTAAAAGCGGGAGGCAAACAACTTTTAGGTTAACAAATATTATAAATCCTAAAAAAAAAAATAATTTAAGCCGGACGTAAGTCATTAAAGCGACCGTGCTAAAACCACGGGACTCGAGGGGTGCCTAACACCTTCCCCTCGGTCAACAGAATTCCTTATCCGGATTTCTAGTTCGCAGACGGAAAAATAAAAGTTGAAGAGTCATTTCCTTTTGAATAGGGATTCAATAAGGTGACTTGGAACACCCAAACTCAATTCCAAGTGGCGACTCTGTAAGTAAAGTAATCCCTTTTCAAAACATCGCTTTAATTGGAAAAACCTTTTTTTTTTTCTAAAACCAACTCTCTAGCGGGATCGGATGCGGTGAAAAAAGGGGGTGTGACATTCACTATAAAAAGAACAAGTGTTGCAACATTTCGGACTCAAAGAAGAATGATGTCTGCAGAAAAAGAAAAGAAATTATGGCAACCTCGTTTGTATTAGAACTTTTTCTTGTAAAAAATACGAGAACATTCGAAAGATACTGTTTCACCATCGAAACATGAAATATGAGATGCAGAGCAGACAAGTTCGAAGGTAAAGCCAACTCATACGATACCTCTTCACCTCAGATTAAATTTTTTTTTTTTTCCTTAATCTAAGTTGTTAATTTTTATTTGAGTAGTAATAATTAATATTGCTTTTATCTTGATAGTTAATTAGTTTACCATTTTAGACTAACCAACAAGATGACCATCTTTCAAAGATTCCCTCTTTATCCTGTCTTGCAACAAACTCACGGGCACTTAATTCACACACACACTTTTACATCATATCCTAAACTTTGATCGTACACACTCTAGATTTTTCTTTGGGCACACAAAGTATGAAAGTAGACCACGTTTTTCTCCTTTATTAGTAGTCACAGTGAGTAAGACAGGAGACCGTCTATATATCTGTCTGTCAACTTCTCCGTAATTTTATTATATTATCCTTAATTATTTATTATATATCATTTATATATTAAAAAAATTAATAATATTTACTAAAAAAAAAAGTAAAGTAGATATTTATGATATGTTCGCTTTAGCTGCTTCAACCATAATTTTACTATATCACTCTTAATTAACTATTATAAGTCATTTAAATATTTAAAAATTAATAATACTTAATATTAAATTAACTTGATATCTTATATGAGGCTCACTTAAATTTTTTTAACAAGTATTTTTATAGTAATTTTTCTATATCACTTCTAATTAATTATTATAAGTTATTTAAGACAGGTCTGCTTCGCTGCTTCAATCATGAATTTATTATTTCACTCATAATTAATTATTATGGTCATCTAAGCGTTGTGTCGGTAAATTGGAATACAAAAAAAAATATTATAAATTACAAAAATTACAAAATTAAATTATTTTAAAAATATAATTGACTATCAATGCCGCAAAAGTTTGAACAAGAAAAGTAACATATATTATTTGAAAATTCTATAAAAAGTATTATAACTTATAATACTATAGTTAACAACTTAAATATCTAAAAAATAATTAATCTGTTATATATTTTAAAAATATATATATTAAAAATATATTAATCACAATAATTAACAATTTTAAAAATTTAAAAGATATAAAATATTTGGTTGACTCTCCAAATTCTATCAATGCCATTTAAATTGGAATAGAAAAATAAATTATAAATGTTAATAATTAAAAACTTAAATTATTTTACAAATATAATTGACTATCAATGACATAAAAGTTTGGACAAAAAAAATAATATGTATTATTTAAAAATTACATATAAGATATTCTAAATTACAACAGTTAACTAACTTAAAATATTTTATTATATATTTGATAATTACTATGTGAAAAGTAATAGAATCACAATAATTGATAACTATAAATATTTTAAAAAATATAAAAAAAAATTGTATTTTCTTTCGAAATTATATGGGTGTCATATTAACAACTTAAAACATTCTTATACAAATTTTATTAATCTAAATATAATAATATATGCCTAACTAAATATTTATCAACCAAACAAATAAAGATTTTAATTAAATGATAAAATTATAAATAAAGTAAAATTTTCAAGATTTAAAATTATACATAGTTTAAGTTGCTTACACTCTTTTAAAATATCATTAAATGCATATCAAATTCTTTAAAAATAATATATTTTGATAGAAATATTTGGAGAGTCTCATCAACTTAGTCCACAACACTCATCACTCAAATTTGAATTTGAACACACAATATAGCATGAAAAGGGAGAGATCGATTATAGAACGCTAAAGAGGAGCAGACAACACTAATTTAATTTAAGTACTAGAAATTTTAGGATACTATTTTATTTCATTTCCAAAAGAAAGAAAATTACGAGAAAATATATAGTTTTTTTTTAATTTAAATCTTTAGTTCATTACTTTTAAATTTTTTCCAACTCTAAGTTGTTAATTTTTCTTAGCCGGGAGATAGTTAATTATGCTATTATTTTTATCTTGATTTTTTTAATTTATCATTATAGAGAAAAGAAAAAAAAAGAGATGTACCAACAAGATGGCCATCTTTGAAATACTCCTTATCCTTTCTTGCAATAAACTCACATGCACTTAATTAATTTACTCCACAAACTTTTACATCATCAATCCTTCATCTCTTACACATTGCAGAGAACCACATGTCCCGTCTGTTTATTTATCCTTATGAGTAGCAAACCTTCATCATACAAGACAACATCTCAAACTCCCCCTCAAATATTTACAAGAGGATGACAAGGGTAAGAAATTGCTCTCAATCCTACCCAAAGAAAAAGGATGGATTGGATCATATAACTATAATAATTACCAAGGTTTTTAGACACCACCAAAAATAATCCAAGATTTCATTGCATGTCAACAACCATTTCAAGTTTAAAATAGCAATATCATCCTTGTTACAACTCCTAATGCAGGAACTATTTGATTAAAATCACTTTCATTTGTTCTAGTGAATCGAAAGTAACATCCTATTTTTAACCAAAATCACCCTTTATTTATCAAAAACCCTCATGATCTTGTTCCATTCTTGGAACTTAACCTCTACCATGATGGTAAAGTCGTTGATTTTTCATCATTCACTTCACCTAGACTCTTTTCAACTCATTTGCCCTTTGCTTCCTTGCCATTTTAGACTAATCAACAAGATGGCATCTTTAAAAGATTCCCTCTTTATCTTCTCTTGCAACAAACTCACGGGCACTTAATTCGCTCCACTCACATAGTTTAGGTTGCTAAACACTCTTTTACATCAAATCACTCACATAGTATAGATTGCTAAACACTCTTTTAAAATATCATTAGGTGCGTGCTGAATTTTTTAAAAGAATTGAGACAAGAATAATAGTATCTTTAGAGAGTCTCATCAACTTAGCTGACAACACTCATCACTCAAATTTTGATTTGCAAACACAGTATAGCATAAAAAGAGAGAGATCAATTATAGAGCGCTAAAGAGGAGCAGATAACACTACTTTAATTTAAGCACTACAAATTTTAGGATACTATGAGAGATCGATTATAGAGTGCTAAAGAGGAGCAGATAACACTAATTTAATTTAAGCACTACAAATTTTAGGATACTATTTTATCTCATTTCCCAAAGAAAGAAAATTACGAGAAAAATATATATTTATTTTGAATTAAATCTTTAGTTTATTACTTTTAAATTTTTCCTAAGTTGTTAATTTTTCTTAGCCTGGAGATAGTTAATCACAATATTGTCTTTATCTTGATATTTTTAATTTACCAATAGAGAGAAAAAAAAAAAAAAAGAGATGTACCAACAAGATGGCCATCTTTGAAATGCGTACTCATCCTTTCCTGCAACAAAGTCACATGCACTTAATTCACTCCACCCACTTTTACCCTATCTACTCTACATCTTTTAATTTAACGGAGGTTGGTATATGTCCGTGCTCAGCACGGCCGGATAGTGAGAAAGTTGAAAATAATGAAGATAATTAGGTAGATTTATAATGATATTGTTGTTGTTAAAAGGGAAAAAAAAATGAGAAGTTGTCTCGTCTAAAATTTTCATTAAAGTGCCATAATTAATTTCGTAAATTAACCAAATATGTTATATCAAATAATTTTGAAAGTCAATCAAATATTTTATATTTTTTAAAAAATTTAAATTGTTAATTATTGTGATTTATAATTTTTTTTTTTTACATATTTTTTTCAAAGTATATAACAAATTAAATCTTTTTTAGATATTTTAAACTGTTAACTATTGTAATTTATATACTTTTTATGTAATCTTCAAATAATACATGCTACACTTCTTGTCCAAACTTTTGAGTCATTAATAGTTTATTATATTCTTAACTATTTCAATTTAAGTTGCACCGATATAATTTTGAGATTCAACTAAATATTTTATATTTTTTAAAAATTTTAAGTTGATAATTATTGTGACCTATAGTATTTTTTATGGATTTTTTTTTTTGAATATATAACAGATTAATTTTTTTAGATATTTTAAGAAATTAACTATTGTAATTTATAATATTTTTTATGTAATTTTTAAATAATATATGTTACTTTTTTTGTTCAAACTTTTGTGGCATTAAAAGTCAATTATATTTTAAAAATAATTTAATTTTATAATTTAGTGTGATTTGTAATACTTTTTATTCTATTTCAATTTAAATGACACTGATATAATTTCAACACTTAGACAAATACTTTATATCTTTTAATTTTTATAAGTTGTTAATTATTGTGATTTACAGGATTTTTCGTATCTTTTTGAAATATATAACAAATTAAAAAAAAATAACACAAATAAATTAAAATGGATGAAAAAAATGAAGGCAAGGGAAAAGACCAATGAAGTTGTGCCAAAGCAGACAGATTGACCTTTAATTTTTTTTTAGTTGTTAACAATTGTGATTTATAGTACTTTTTCGTATTTTTTTGAAATATATAAAATATTAAATATTTTTTTTAGATATTTTAAGTTGTTATTATAATTTATAGTACTTTTTATATAATTTTCAAATAAAATATATTACTCTTCTTGTTTAAAATTTTGTGGCATTGATAGTCAATTATACTTTTTAAATAATTAAATTTTTTAATTATTATGATTTATAATACTTTTCCTTCAATTCCAATTTAAGTGTCACAAAGCTTAGATGATCGTAATAATTAATTAGGGATAATATCGTAAAATCATGATTGAAGCAGTAAAATAGACATGTCTTAAATGACTTATATATAATAACTAATTAAAAGTAATATAACAAAATTACAAAAATACTTGTGAAAAAAAATTAAGTGGGCCTCATATAAGATGTCAAGTTAATTTAGCATTAAATATTATTAATTTTTTAATATTTATATGAAATTAAAAAAATTAATATACTTAGATGACTTATAATGATTAATTAGAGGTGATTAATAAAATTACGGTTGAAGCAGTTGACGCAGACATGTCATAAATGTCTATTTTACTTTTTTTATTAAATATTATTAATTTTTCAATACATAAATGACATATAATAATTAGTTAGGGTGATATAGAAAAATCATGGAGTAAACAGTTGAATGGTCGGCAAGGAGGATAACAGGAAGCTGCTGAAACTGTGGCTTATAACTAATTAAAAGTGATATAATAATATTACTATAAAAAAATACTTGTGAAAAAAATTAAGTGAGCCTCATGTAAAACTCCAAGTTAGATTAACATTAAATATTATTAATTTTTTAATATTTAGATGACTTTATAATACTTAGATAACTTATAATAATTAATTAAGGGCGATATAGTAAAATTACTGTTAAAGCAGCTGAAGTAGATATGTCATAACTGTCTATTTTACTTTTTTATTTAATATTATTAATTTTTAATACATAAATGACATATAAAAATTAATTAAGGAAAGTAAGCAGCTGAATGATCCACAGGGGGAAAACTTCTGAAACTGTGGTTTATTAACTAGGAGAATTTTGCAATTAAATGTATGGACAATGACATGGCCATCTAGGCCTAAAATTTATGAAAAATAAAAATGTAATGCATGTCCCATCTCTGATATATACTAGATATTGAAGGTTAGCTTCGGCCCAATATATATTATTTTTTAATTTATATTTAATGTGACATAAATAAAATTTAGATAATTTATTATATTTTTAATACTTTTTAGATATTTTAAGTTGTTAACCATTGTAATTTATAATAATTTTTTGACATTGTAATTTACTATTTTAAGTTGCTAGCCATTGTAATTTATAACTCTCCTTGTCCAAACTTTCGTAGCACTAATAGTTAATTATATTTTAAAAATAATTTAAATTTTTAATTATTGTAATTTATAATATTTTTTCTTATATTTCAATTTAAGTAACACTGATATAATTTCGAGATTCAATCAAATATCACGATTGAAGTTGCGAAGCAGACATGTCTTAAATGACTCATAATAACTTATTAGAAGTGATACAACAAAATTACTATAAAAAGATAGTTGTGAAAAAAATTTAAGTAGACCTCGTATAAGATATCAAGTTAATTTAAAACATCAATAGTTAATTTATCTTTTTTTTTTAATTGTTTTACCTTTTTTATTAAATATTGTTAACTTTTTTAATACTTCGATGACTCACAATAATTAATTAGGAATGAAATAGTAAATTATGGTTGAAACAGCTGAAGCAGACGTCATAAATGTCCATTTTACTTTTTTATTAAATATTGTTAATTTTTTAATATGTAAATGACTTACAATAATTAATTAGGGAATAACTCATTAGAAGTGATATAACAAAATTAATATAAAACATAGTTGTGAATTTTTTTAAGTAGACCCCATATAAGATGTCAAGTTAATTTAAATCATCAATAGTTAATTTATCATTTTTTATTTCTTTTATCTTTTTTATTAAATATTATTAATTTTTGCAATACTTAAATAACTTATAATAATTAATTAGGGATGAAATAGTAAAATTATGGTTAAAGCAACTGAAACAGACATGTAATAAATGTCTATTTTATATTTTCTAATTAAATATTATTAACTTTTTAATACGTAAATAAAATATATTAATTAATTAAAAATAATATAGTAAAATCACGATTAAAAAAGACACGACGACGTTCACCTCCTTCCTTCACACTTCTATATGTTAGCATATATATATATCCTTATGAGTAAACCTTCATCATACAAACTAGAAGAAAATTTTTTATCCTCAAAATCATGACAACATCTCAAACTCCTCTCAAATATTTACAAGAGGATGACTTAAGTGAAGAGTGTAAAAAATTGGTCTCTAATCTATCCAGATGACTTAAGTGAAGAGTGTAAAAAATTGGTCTCTAATCTATCCAAAGAAAAAGGATGGATTGCATCATATTACTACAATTATCAAGGTTTTTGGCTAGCACCAAGAGCAATCCAAGGTGTGATTGCATGTCAACAACAATTTCAAGCTCAAGATAGTGATATCATCCTTGTTACAACTCCTAAGGCAAGAACTACTTGGTTAAAATCACTTTTATTTGTTCTGGTAAATCGAAAAAAGCATCCTATTTTTAACCAAAATCACCCTTTATTTGTCAAAACCCCTCATGATCTTGTTCCATTCTTGGAACGTGACCTCTATCGTAATGGTCAAGTCTCTGATTTTTCATCATTCACTTCACCTAGACTCTTTTCAACTCATTTGCCCTATGCTTCGTTGCCAAAATCTGTCCAAGATTCAAGAACCAAACTTGTTTACTTATGTAGGAATCCTAGAGACACTTTTATTTCTATGTGGCATTTTGCAAACACTGTAAAACATAATCACACAGATACCAATTCCATTGAAGAAGTGTTTGATCTTTTTTGCAAGGGTGTGACCGTTTATGGTCCCTTTTGGAATCACGTGTTCGATTCTTGGAAACAAAGCATAGAAAAACCTAACAAAGTACTTTTCTTGATGTATGAAGAAATTAAAGCGCAACCCAAAATTCAGCTTAAACGCTTGTCTGAATTCTTAGAATGTCCATTTTCAGTAGAGGAAGAAAATAGTGGAGTGATGGATGAAATATTAAGAATGTGTAGCTTTGAGAATTTGACCAATTTGGAGGTAAATACAAATGGAAAATCGTCATTATCTGGAACGGAAAATAAAATTTTCTTTCGTAAAGGAGAAGTTGGAGATTGGAAGAATTATTTTACTACAGAGATGATCGAGAAACTCAACCATGTTATCGAACAAAAGCTTCAAGGATCCGGATTAAGGTTTTTGTACATTTGATTAGACATTATTAGTATATATGCCAAGTGAATGCAATTATTTATTTTGAAAGTCGATGTTGAAGTAGCTGTATTTGAGATTAATGCAAAGATTAGAACAAAATAGTAGTATTGATTTACTTTTTCGTATTTTTCTTTCCTTTTGTATTGTATAATCGGACTGAACATTATTTCTTTATTTTTGTGTGTGCACTTACGCATTTATTTGTTTGTTTGTATGAAAATTTATTCATTTATAGTTTCAATTAAGTTGATACGGGTCACTGAAGCGATTCTATTAATCTCTTATTGTCCCAGATGTGCTATTATTTTGTTAAAAAATGTTTTGTTTTCCCGACTTATAATTAATTGTAAGCAAAGCAAGAGAACTAAACAAGTGGCTACAGAGAGAGAGATCTTGATTACGCATATCAAGAAAAAAAACTTAAATGAGATAAAACTTTGATCACTCCAGAGTCCAAAGTCTCGAGAATGTTCAAACTATCTGAGTCCTAAATTACCATTCAAACCTATAAAACCTTTCAAACTTTGGTTCCTACTCTATTTACCTTGTAAGGCCTTGCATTGGGTTTTATTTCCATTTATTATTAATTAATTTTATTATATCATATATTAAATTATATCATTATTTTAAATAGGTCATCTGGTGATAAGTGGCGGAACTAGAATTTTCATTGAGGTGGATCAAAAATAAATATATAAACTAATCGAAAGAGATTCAACATCTACTATATATGCATAAAAAATATTTTTAATCATATAAAAATAATCTAAAAAGATTATAATTTTTCGTCGAAGAAAATTCGGATAAATTACTGAAGCAAAAATAGCTCCGCCACTGCTGGTGGTAATATTTGGGGAAATTCTAGATAAAGTTGGCCTATTTAATGACTTATACTATAATGGTAGGGGTATTAATTGTGACGTGAAGTTTCAAAATTGGCTGGTTATATAAGTTGAACTAATGCTGTATTTTAGCCGAAAGTAATTGCGTTAAAGCTGTTTAAATATTGGGATTAGTTGTATTGAGATTAATTATTCTGTTATTATTTTTTAGTGCTTGTTTAGTTTGTGGTATTAAAAATAATATGCATTACATTGTTTTATAAGAATAGATAGTTTGTTTACAAAAACACACTTCACCTTTTTTAATTTAGCTTAATTATTTTTCTTCATATTAAACCATACAAAAGAAATTAAAAAGTTATTATTATTTTTTTTAATTTTATTAGTTTCTTTTTCCTAAAAATACATGTTAAGAAATTTGTGTTGATATTTCTTAGATGTGTATGAAACTTTAATATTTCATGTTAAATTGCTTATTTTGTCCTAAATTTTATAAAATGTTGATAATCTCATTTTTTGTTTTAAAAAAATCATTATTAAATTTTTTTAAAAAGAATTACTCTAATTTTTTATTATTTAGTATCATTAATATTTGGAGAGTCAAATGGTATTTTTTTAAAAAAAATAAATTTTTAAATTAATTTTAGCTAAATGTAAAAAATATTTTTTTTATTTAATAATTAAGCATGTATCAAGTTAAAAAGGGAATGTCAAGATACTTTAACTACTTTTCTATGATAAATTTGTTAGAAAAAATGAAAATTTGAAATAAGATTAATAAACATGTCTACAAAATAGAAAGACAATAAACCTTTTGATCAATTTTAAATTTGATTATATAAATAATATTTATGGTGTCACTATTATTTTTCATGACTCATTACTTTTGTAGCATTTAATAAGCTCATATAATTATTCAAATTTATCAAAATGGGTAAAAATTTCTAGAGTAATTAAAATTTTAATTAGGGATAAAATTGACCAAAAAATTTGATGTGAGGACTATCAAAATCCCATGTTCTCTCTTATATATAGTAATAAAGTCAAGGGATAGAATCGAACTTGAATCTGTTTTGATACCACTGTAACAACATCTATACTACTAAAGCAATAACATGACATACTATCTCTATATACTTCATAATCTCCATAATCTGCATACGACTGACCACACCCACCACCTTGCTGGACACCTGAACGTTCACCTGCCCTGCCTGCCTGAGTACCACCTCGAGCACCTTGGTATCCACCTCTACGACCTCGCACAACACCCCTACCTGAAGGAGGGACTGACCTAATGGGAGTAACTTCCTAGGAGCACAAGTAAAACAAGACTCACGAGAAGAACCAGAATTGACAAATACGGCTGATCCGACATAGCTACCACGCCTAGCATGGCCCACAGATGAACCTCTCAAAGACTGATCACTGCCCTTACTAGGGCGACCACTAGCAATGAACTGATTCCCATCAGCGGTCTGAAGAGCTGCCTGAACTGGTCGACTAGTCTGACTCTGAGGCTGAAAAGATGGATACGGAGGATGTCCAGTATAAGAAATACCACTCCTAAATCGGGAACTACCATGGCTCCCACCAAATCTGTCCTGGAATCTAAGCCTCTTATCACGACCTTCACGACTCTCTCTGTGCATCTCCTCCATCACTCTAGCATAATCAGAAACCTCAGCAAAAGTCCTACCCATAACAACTAGACTTTGAGTAGCCATCCGAATAGGGAGTCTCAACCCTCTGACAAAGCATCGAACCCTTTCATACTCAGTATCCAAAATAGAAGTCGCATATCTGGCCAACTCATAAAAATGAGCCTCATACTCGGCAACTGTCATGGAGCCCTGCTCCAGTCTGGAGAATTGATCCCTCAGTCAATCTCTAAGACTACGCGGCATACACTTCTCCAAGAACATCTCGAAGAATTGATTCGATGACAAAGGAGAAGATCCAACTGGTCTAGAATCCGTGAAACCCTTTCACCAATGATAAGCAGACAAATCCAGCTGAAATTTAGTATAATCCACACCACGAGTCTCAACAAGTCCTAAAACACGAAGCATATCCTCACAAGTAGTAAAAAAACTCAAATGCATCATCCCGAAGAGCACCAGAAATTCTAGGCGAAGTCAACCTGAAAAATCTACCAAATATCTTCTGCTCATCGGCAGACATAGCAGGCTGGGTCACAACTGGCGGCACGGCTACCGACTGAACAACTACCGGTATATAAGGAATCTCAACGCTGGGAGCTGCTGCTGCAGGCTGTGCGCTGATCCCAAAAGTCTGTGCACTATCAAACGGTACACCACCAACCATACTCTATCTGAATTAGGGCATCTCTGAGCTATGAAGAAAGAATAAAACCTAGTAGGGCCTGGGCTGGTCCCTGTCTCACCGCTGGTGATGGCGAAAGAATCTCTGGCTCAGGTGCGGGGATAGGTCCTGGGGAAGGCGGCCTATCCTGGCCCCTAGCTGGAGACGTATCACAAGGTTGTTCTCGACCTCTAGGTCATCTACGAATAGAAGTAGGATTCCTGAGCCCGCTCTCGGGACTCGCACCTTGCATACAGGTAACACGTCTCCTCGACTTCTGCAAAAGAGTAAAGTCAAGAAAATATACTACAAACCTACTCAGACTTTTAGCATGATATCAATGAAAAAAATGATATCAATGAAAAAATGAAGGACTCCTAAAAATATCACATATCCTTCCGAAGATAGGAAACAGATGTTAATGTTCCAATCTTCAAGAATCTATTTGACACTTGCTCTTGTATCAATAATATCGGTGAAACCTGAGCGCACTGAGACCAGTTTGTCACGACCCCATTTGAAGTATGATGGCACCTGCCACTTCCCTCCACCGTGTTGGGGATGGATGGATGAAGTGGAATCTCACATCGGGGGTATTGTGTGATAAGAATGTGCCGCCCAAACTTAAAGAAAAATTTTACAGGGTGGTAGTCCGTCCGTCCATGTTGTATGGAGTGGAGTCTTGGCCAGTCAAGAACTCCCACATTCAAAAATTGAAGGTGGTGAAAATGCGGATGTTGCATTGAATGTGTGGCCTTACTAGGGGTGATAGAGTTCAGAATGAGACTATCCGGGAGAAGGTTGGAGTGACTTCAGTGGAGGACAAGATGCGGGAAGTCCGATTGAGATGGTTCAGACACGTGATAAGGAGGGGCACGGATGCCCCTGTTCGTAGGTGTGAGAGGCTAGCTTTGGATGATTTCAGGCTGGGTAGGCCGAAGAAATACTGGAGAGAGGTGATTAGGCGGGACATGGAGAAATTAAAGCTTACTGAGGACATGACCCTAGATAGGAAGGTCTGGAGGGTGCGAATTAGGATAGAAGGCTAGTGCCAGTTTGGATCGTTAGTGTAGGGTATTACTTGGTGGGTGTATTATTTTTGTTATGCCATCTTGTTTCATGCTTTATTACTAATTTGCTTACTATTCCTTGTGGGTGTCGTATTTATGTTATGTCATCTTGTTCCATTCTTTATTACAGATTTGTTTATTATTCCTTGTCTTGAGCCGGGGGTCTTTCGGAAACAACCTTTCTACTTCTCTTGAGGTAGTGGTATGGACTGCGTACATCTTACCCTCCACACACCCCACTATGTGGGAATACACTGAATTTGTTGTTTATATATATATAAGTGTGATAATCAAGGACTTGAAGGGTAATTATGTCCTTTCATGACTTTATCCCAAGAATAAATGAGGGTAGGATTGTTATACCACCAAATATATGGAATAACTTATTCCAGTTCGGTACTATTTATTAATATCAGAATAAATTATTCCGAATTAACCAACCAAATAAAGTATCAAAATATTTATTTTAAAATTATTATTTTATTTCGAAACTATTTATATTAGTATCTCACACCAAACGAACCCAAGTATTTTACTGATTCTAACATATACCAACAACGTACAAACTTGGCGTTATTCTTTCATTTTTTTTTTCTTTCCTGTATGTTATCAAGTGATGTAACATGTGTTGCCTTGCATGGTCTCCAAATAATGTCACTGACACAATGTATCTTCATTGCATGTTAGCCACATTTTTCATTGCATGTTGCATACGTGCCGTCATTGTCACACGACACTGTCCAATAGTTAACTAAGTTTTTTCATTTTTTTCTTGAAAATTATTTTACTTTAACGAAAAAAATAAAAATAATAATGTTTGGCCATTAAATTATAAATATAATTTGAAATTGTATTTGAAAAAGTGAAAACAAGAAAAACTTGTTTTCACTTTTTCACTCCTACTTCTCTCACAAAATTTTAAAAATAACTTGAATTTATATTCATGGTCAAACACAACTCTAACTCCAACTCTATTTTCAACCCCGAAAAATTATATTTTCATGACCAAACGGGGCCTAACTCTTTTGAAATACCCTTTTTTTTTTTTTAAAAAAAAAAAAAAGGGACTTTTGTTAATCTATTTTTTTTAATAACAGTTTAATTCTAATTTTTCATATGTCATATTTAAGATTATTAGATTAAATAATATTATAATATATTTAATAAAATTTTAAATATATTAATTCAAAATTAAGGAATTTAACTTTTTTATTTTCATAAATACCGTGCCAAGTCAAAATAATAGGGAGGAACTAATAGTTTGCCGACAAAATTTGCCCTGCAGCAATGAACTAAAGATTTAAATTAAAATAAGTGTATATTTTTCTCTTAATTTCTTTCTTTTGGAAATGAAACAAAAAATAGTATCCTAAAATGTTTAGTACTTAAATTAAATTAGGGTTGTGTGCTCCCCTCTAGTTCTCTAATTGACCTCTCATTTTTCATTCTATATTGTGTGTGCAAATCCAAATTTGAGCGATGGGTGTTGTGAGCTAAGTTGATGAGATTATTCAAAAATATCATTATATTTGTGTTGATTTTTAAAAAATATTATTCTTAAAAATTCGACATATATTTAATAGTAATACTCCCTCCGTTTCACAATAAGTGAATTGTTGGAGCAATTTTAATGTTTCAAAATAAGTGAATGGTTCACAATTTAAGGTAAATGTTGGAAATTTTTTCCAAATTTATCCTCCATTAAATGTGTATTAGGAGTGATGTATCATGTATCTTTACTTTTTGAATAAGGTAAAAATGAAAAAATATGATAAATTTATGTCTTTATTTTTTTTTTCTTAACATGTGTATCAAAATTTAACAATTAATTTATTGTAGAACGGAAGGAGTACTTTAAAAGAGGGCCAACTACATAAATCATGTGAGTATATTTTCTCTGTGTAATAAACTGTAAAGCGCGTTGTACTTTCATACTTTGTGTGCCCAAAGAAAAATGTAGTGGAGTGATTTGATTTGATGTGTGTACAACGTGAGTAGAGTGAATTAAGTGCCCGTGAGTTTGTTGCAAGACAAGATAAAGAGGGAGTGTTTGAAAGATGGTCGTCTTGTTGGTTAGTATTTACTCTTTTTCTTTCTAAAATAAACCTGACAATTGGGGCAGTCCGGATCAACTTGACATCGATCTAATTTTGTTTGTTGGTCATCGTTCAGGTCCGATTTGATCGCCTCGCTTAATAGATTGGTTCGTGCCAGATTTAACAGTAATTTAATTATTGACGATCCAGCATCAGTCCACATAATTATTTGGCCAGTCTAATTAGTCTTAAATCGAGTCAATTCGACCCGAATTTGATTAAGGGAAAAACACACCACATGATCATTTTTAAAATAAATATTTCAACTTTGATATTTTGTCAAAAAATTGTCAGCTAAATTATTTCTACATTGTAGTCATTTCCTAATTTGAGTCATTTTAGCCTATGTAGTTCAGATACAGTTTATATACCATATTGATGCAATCCATATACAATACTGATACAGTTTCCAACTTGCATTTTAGCCTATGTAGTTCAGATACAGTTTATATACCATATTGATGCAGTTCATAAATAATACTGATACAGTTTCCAACTTGGGTCATTCGGCCCTTTTCTAAAAATATTTTAGTTTTTTTTTTGCTATAATTTTTTTAACTGGAAAATATTTTGCTTTTCTTTTTGTTGTTTAAAAATAATAATTAAATATAATTGTATAAAAATGGTATAATTATTCTATAAAATATGTATCCATATAAGATATATGTATAGAAATTATATAATTCTGTCAAATATATATATATATATATATATAATATAATATGAAAAGTGTATAAAAATTATATAATTGTTGTATAAAGTGTGTAAAAAAAATAGGACAATTATTGTATAAATTGTGTATCAAAACTATATAATTTTCGTAAGAATATATGTATAAGATATGTATAGAAACTGTATACAACAAGCAAGCAAATTAAATTGATTAGAAAGTAAAATTTGAATTTCGTGACTATTTTCGTGAAATTTATTTCGGCTGAGGGGTCATTTGTGTCTTTTTCCCTTTGATTAATAGACAGATTTATTGGTCCAAACATTTTTTTTTAAAAAAAAGTCTAAATTGAATATGTAGTTTTCATTTTTTTTGACATAGGTTCTAAGTCCTGCGCGGATATGACAATTATTCCAGTGACAATTATTTCCAGGAGTTCCAGTGACAATTATTTCCAGGAGTTGAAACGGTTTCAAGATTTCTATGGTCCTGGTCGTGGTGGAATGAGGATTTATTTGATAATTAACTCTAAGGACATATTCAGAATATTTTCAGAAAGTGAAATTTAAAACATGGCGATACATCTAGCATAAAATTTACACTACTTTCAAACTAGTAGGTGAAGAAAACATCTAATAATATCAATGGAAATGAAAACAATGAACTAAGTGCAAATCAACATATGTACCAAAAAAATATATTTGGGGACAATTTCGTTTGCTCATTAGTTACATTAAATGCAAATACCAATTTCTTCAAACATTTATTTTCAAAATAAATAATTGCATTCAATTGGCATATAGCCAAACAGTAACAGACTTCAATCACGTCAATTGCACCCTAAAATCAACGATCAGATTGAAAAGATAAAGAATGAAAGATTAAATCAACATACATACCAAAGAAAAATTTATTTGGGGACAATTTCATTTGTTCACTCGTTACATTAATCGCAAAAACCACTACTTCAACATATTGGCATTCAATCGACATATAGTGTATTAACACCAAATCAATTGTACACAAATTTTAATCCAGATCCTTGAAACTTTTGTTCAATAACATGGTTGAGTTTCTCATTCATCTTTATAGTAAAATAATTCTTCCAATCTCCAACTTCCCCCTTACGAAAGAATATTCTATTTGGCGCTCCAGATAATGACGATTTCCCATTTGTATTCACCTTCAAATTGCTCAAATTTTCAAAGCTGGACATTCTTAATATTTCATCCAACATGCCACTCTTTTCTTCCTCTACAGAAAATGGACATTCCACGAATTCAGCCAAACGTTTAAGCTGAAGCGTAGGTTGTGCTTTAATTTCTTCATACATCAAGAAGAGTACTTTGTTAGGCTTTTCTATGCTTTGTTTCCAATAATCCGACACGTGATTCCAAAACGGACCATAGGGGTTCACTCCCTTACAGAAAAAATCAAACATTTCTTCAATGGAAATGGTATCTTTCTGATGAAGTCTTAATCTATTTGCAAAATGCCACATAGAAATAAAAGTGTCCTTGGGATTTCTACACAAGTAAACAAGTTTGGTTCTTGAATCTTGGACAGATTTTGGCAACGAAGCAAAGGGCAAATGAGTTGACAAGAGTCTAGGTGAAGTGAATGATGAAAAATCAAAGACTTCACCATCATGATAGAGGTCAAGTTCCAAGAATGGAATAAGATCATGAGGAGTTTTGACATATAAAGGGTGATTCTGGTTAAAAATAGGATGTTCCTTTCGATTCACTAGAACAAATAAAAGTGATTTTAACCAAGTAGTTCCTGCTTTAGGATTTGTAACAAGGATGATATCACTATCTTGAGCATGAAATCGTTGTTGACATGCAATCACACCTTCGATTACTTTTGGTGTCGTCCAAAAGCCTTGATAATTATAGGTATAAGATCCAATCCATCCTTTTTCTTTGGGTAGGATAGAGACCAATTTCTTGCACTCTTCACTTACATCATCCTCTTGAAAAATTCTGAAAGGAGAAGTTTGAGATGTTGTCATGATTTCAATTTGAGAAGAAGAGAGTTTTCTAGTTTGTATGATAACATTTACTCATAAGATCGAGTATATATAGAGATGGAACTTACATTACATTTGATTGTTGTTGTGGGGTCGTGTTTGTCACTTCTATTTAAATTTTTTTCCGTATGTTCTATTTCAAATTTTTAATTCCTTTTCAGGAGTTTCCGCTTTTTTGTTTCGTTACTGACACGAATTTATAACCTTAAAATTAGAGGTACGATGTGCTTACATTTGAGCAACTCTCTTTTGTCCCAAATGTTTCTTGCAATTTACCATTATTTTGCTTCCAATGGTAAAAAGTTAGTCATTTCCATGAGCCAAATGTACTTGTGATTTGCAAGATAGTCATTTCCATGAGCCAAATGTACTAGTGATTTGCTCTTTAGTACTAGTAAAATTATGTGTACTCAAGTCAATTTACTTGATTTTATTTATATTTTGGGCCCCGAACAGAGTAAGTCATTTAGAATCGAGAGGTTCCCTCAAATACCGTTAACAACAAATTATATTATTTATACATGAACAAAATTGTTATAATCAACCAAACATATAAAGCCATTAGAATAGCGGATATTGATCATTCTTTCGACTTTTATAATTGAAAATAATTATTATTGCCAAACTTCAAAATTTAATAATAAGGTACTTTTTATAATTTTTTCCTCTAACATGAGCAGAAAATAAAACCTGATTAATATAAAACCAGCAAACATAAAGAATGCAGGTATGTATAAACGTAAGAAAAAATAACGAAAATAATAGCACGACACATGTCACATTAATCAATGGATGAATTGCATGCTAATATCCCTAAAAACAAATAGGAAGACGCTACATATGATGCCTCTCAAGGTTTTAGTGGTGGACACAGGATTTAGCAATCATGTGGATGGTCAAGAGATTCAAACATAATATTAAAATACTGAATCATCTTTTTACTTTTAAGAATAATTTTTTATTTTATATCAATTTTTATATAATAAATATATTTAATTTGCATCAAATTTCACAAATACTCAACAGTAATAGAATCAGAATTTGACAAAGAATATATAAATTTTCTGTCAATTATATCAAAAGAGGTCAATATTAAACATACAATCATATTAGCTATCATTTAACCTTTGTATACAACAACGAACTGTACATCAAATTAATTATCCTTTATTTAAAATAGCTCCGCCCCTGATGTCGAATCACCATAAATTTACACATAAATCCCTCCTGCCTCAAGTTCACTCGTATCAAATTATTCCAAAGCTTTATCAAAGCAAAATAATTCCACGTTCTTCTTTCATTTTGCTTCTCTATATTTTGTCAAATGATGTGACATGTGTTGCTTTTTCATCATCGCCAAATATCACTCCACAATGCA
This sequence comes from Capsicum annuum, assembly GCF_002878395.1. Taxonomy (NCBI): domain Eukaryota; kingdom Viridiplantae; phylum Streptophyta; class Magnoliopsida; order Solanales; family Solanaceae; genus Capsicum; species Capsicum annuum. The sequence continues at coordinate 11,820,029 of NC_061121.1, forward strand.
TCTTATTGCATGTGAGCCACACGTCTTCAGTGACAGTTGGATGATTTGCAATATTTTGCATGTACGCATGCATGTCTTTATTGCTTATTGGCTACATGCAGTCAGTGGCACAACATGTGGCTATCTCATCTGATAATTTAAATTGATAGAGAAAGCATATTTGACTATTTTAATATTATGTTGAAGTGTATAATAGTGCGTGATCATTTCATCTAAAAACATAAATTATTAGAAAAAACATATTTTTATTATTTAATTATATTTTTAACAAAGACATTGTCCAATTTTATGAGTTGTGTCGAATGACACGTTATAAATCTTTAAAAATAATATTTTACCTGCAAAATTTGCCCTGCAGCAACTTGAGGAATTCATGATATACAAATCAAAATTCGTATGATCTAAGAATTATAAACAAATATTAGAATAAGTGTTAATTAAACATCAGATAAAAATAATATTTTAAATTAAAACTCAGTGACGGTGTAGAAAAACTCTTTAAGATAATATTAGCTTATATATAACCTAAATTAAGGGTGTCAAACGGGCCGGTTAAAACCGGCCCGAACCGGCTCGAACTAACCCACATAATTAAATCGGTCCGGTTTGACCTGGCCCGATAAGCCCAAGGGCTTTAGGAATTCGGGTCTCGTTCCAGTTGGATTTTTGATTTGGGCTCGATTAACTCGGCCCAAACCCAACTCGGTTTGGGCCCGCTGGTTAACCGGCCCGGCTCGGTTAAGGTTTTTTTTTTTTTTTTAGAAAATTCAGAATTTCACAAATTGAAATTAAAAACTTAGTTTTAATACATTATTAATTTACTATCAAGTATTATTAATTTATTATGTTAAGTAGCATATGTTTTATACTTTTATTTAAAGTAGTGTATCTATTGAATGGTATATATATATATGTGTGTATATCTTCTAAATCTAAAGTAATATATATTTAACGTATACATGTGTGTATATGTTTTATAAATTAGTATATATCACTATATATATATATTGTGGTGTGTATATATATATATATATATATATATATATATATATTGTAGTATATGTTTTATTTAAAGTAATATATATATTGAATGGTATATATATGTGTGTGTGTGCGCATATATCTACTAAAGTAGTGTATATTTAACGTATAGATGTGTATATGTTTTATAAATTTGTGTGTATATATATATATACTGTAGTGAATGTTTTATTTAAAGTAGTGAATATATTGGATAATATATATATATATATATATATGTGTGTGTGTGTGTATATATCTTCTATAGATGAGTATATTTAATGTATACGTTATGTATATGGTTTATAAATTAGTATATAACTATATATATATATAAATATTGTAGTATATATATATATGTATTGTAGTATATAATTTATTTAAAGTAGTACATATATATTGAATGGTGTGTATATATCTTCTATAGACGTATATATTTAACGTATCCAAGTGTATATGTTTTACAAATTAGTATATAACTATATATACATGTACATATTATACTATATATATATATATATATTATAATATATATTTTATTTAACGTATGACATATATATTGAATGGTGTGTATATATGTGTATATATCTTATATAGATGTATATATTTAACGTATACAAGTGTATATGTTTAATAAATTAGTATAATATAACTATCTATGTATTGTAATCCATGTATATTGTAGTATATATTTTATTTTAAGTAGTACATATACATTGATTGGGGCGTATATATGTGTATATATCTTACATAGATATATATATTTAACGTATACGAGTGTATATGTTTTATAAATTAGTATAATATAACCATCTATACATTGTAATACATATATGTGTATATTGAAGCATATATTTATTTAAAGTAGTACATACATATTGAATGGTGCGTATATATGCGTCTATATCTTCTATAGACGTATATATTTAACGTATACAAGTGTATATGTTTTATAAATTAGTATATAACTATATATATATATATATACATACATAGTATATACATATATATTGTAGTATATATTTTATATAAAGTAGTACCTATATATTGATTTAAAATGATTTAAAATGAATTTCTAGTTTAAATTAAAAACTTACTTTTAATATATTATAAATTAACTATCACACCCACACACACACACACACACACATATAT
>NC_061121.1:11822303-11824266 GCF_002878395.1 Capsicum annuum
ATATATATATATATATATATATATATATTGTTGTATATACTTTATTTAAAGTAGTACATATATATTGAATGGTGCGTATATATGTGTTTATATCTTCTATAGACTTATATCTTTAACGCATACAAGTGTATATGTTTTATAAATTAGTATAATATAACCATCTATACATTGTAATACATATATGTGTATATTGAAGCATATATTTATTTAAAGTAGTACATATATATTGAATGGTGCGTATATATGTGTATATATCTTCTATAGACGTATATCTTTAACGTATACAAGTGTATATGTTTTATAAATTAGTATGTAACTATATATATATACATATTGTTGTATATATATATGTATATTGTAGTATATATTTTATTTAAAGTAGTACATATATATTGAATGGTGCATATATATGTGTATATATATCTTCTAAAGTAGTATATATATAACATATACATGTGTATATGTTTTATAAATTAGTATATATATATATATATATATATATATATATATTATACTATTATAGTATGTGTTTTATTTAAAGTAGTACATATAGTCATATATAATTATATATTGAATGGTACGTATATATGTGTAATTGTTTATATATTTTTTAAAAATATATAATGTATATTGGAGTGTATATAGTGTATATTGGATTATTTATTTATTTTTTAAACGGGTTTGACTGGTTTTTAACCGGGTTTGACTGGGTTTTGGTGGGTTTGATCGGGTTGGGTTAAGTGGGCCGGGTTAGGATGGATTTTAATTTTTTTACTGTTTGTCCCGGCCCGGCTAGCGACAAAATCAACCCTTAACCGGCCCTCAACCCGGTTAAAATGAAAGGGCTGGTTCCGGGTTGGCCCGGCCCGGCCCGTTTGACACCCAAGTCCTAAATTCAATATTTATATATACCCCTCATAAGTAAACCTTCATCATGCAAATTAAAGGAAACCTCAAACCATGACAACATCTCAAACTTCATCTCCAAAATATGTACGAAAGGATAATCTAAATGAAGAGGGTAAGAAATTGCTCTCTATCTTACCAAAAGAAAAAGGGTGGATTGAATCATAAATCTATAATCACCAAGATTTTTGGAAACAATCAAGTGACATTATTCTTGTTACAATTTCAAAATCAGGAACTATGCGATTAAAATCACTTCTATTTATTTTAATGTAATAAAATGTCCTATTTTTAAACAAAATCATCATTTATTTATCAGAAACCCTCATGATTTTGTTCCATATTTAGAACTTAATCTCTATGTTTATGGTTATGTCCTTGATTTTTTATCCTTCACTTCACCCACTTTACCTAGACTCTCGTCAATTCATTTGCCTTTTGCTTCATTACTAAAATTTGTCCGAGATACAAGAATCAAATATGTTTTCTTATGTAGGAATCGTAGGGACACTTTTATTTCTATGTGACACTTCTCAAGAGGTTTAAGGCACATAGATTCCAATTTCCTTGAAGATATGTTTAATTTTTTTTTGTAAGGGAGTGAGCCTTCATGTATTATTGGAAAAAAGCATAGAAAACCAAAAGAAAGTACTCTATGTATGAAAAAATTAAAGAGCAACCGCATATTCAGCTTAAATGTTTAGCTGAATTCTTGAAATGTCCATCATCTATAAAGGAGAAAATTGTGGAGGGGTTGATGAAATATTATGAATGTGCGACTTTGAAAACTTGAACAGATTGGAGGTGAATGAGATATTATCAAACCGGAGAGGAAAATAAAGTGTTCCCACGTAGAGGGGAAGTTGGAGATTGAAAAAATTATTTATCATAGAAATGAGTGAGAAACTCAATCATATCATTGAACAAAAAGTTCAAGGATCCGGACTAAGATTTTTGTACATTTGATTAGGCATTAATATGCTATATACCAATTGTATGCGATTGTTTGGTTTGAAACTCAATATTGGAGTAGTTGTGTTTGAGCTCAGTGTAAAAT
>NC_061121.1:11824366-11865430 GCF_002878395.1 Capsicum annuum
ATTTTGATCCCCTTTTGACATTAAGGTATGGTTCACTATTGCTCTTTCATTCTTGTCTTCTTCTTTGCAAGTTATTTACATCTATTTTTTTATTTAATTACCATTTACCCATATCATATTTATTTTAAAAATTTGAAGGAACTTTCAAGTGTTGAATAAATGAACCGAGAATTTTTATTACAATGTACGAAAAAAGTCAGTTGTTGGGAGATGTTTAAAAGCCTTGTTGGCAGTATCATTTTTTTTGTATGTTTTTTGTTTTGTTTCTTTGTTGTTGATGCTGTTATTAATGTTGTTGATGGGGTTGGCGTTGTTGGAACTTGTGGTGTGGTGTTGTTGATGGTGTTAGAACAAAGGATGTTGCTTCTTTATTATTGATGGTGTTGGAACAAATGTTGTTATTTTTTTCTTTGTTGTTGATGTTTTTTATTTGTTGTTTCTTTGTAGTTTATGTTGTTGTTGATGTTGCAATAGATGGAGCAACTATTGGAACAAATCAAACCACCAGTAAGGATGGTTTGATGTATTCTAATAGACTCCACATCTGTTGTAACAGACTCCATAGTTGTTGCAACAAACTCCATATCTGATGCAACAGACTCCACATCTGTTGTAACAGACTTCACATCTGTTGCAACAGATGGCTAACGTTCTTTCTTTGACATTGTTTTTTTTCTCTTCTTTGTAGATATAAAGAACTGAAAGTTGATCAACTTTTGCCCGACCAACACAAGAGGCTGCAGTAAAGATGGGTTCGGAGGAATAAGCTGCATGCAGATGGAACCACTTCATATGTGGGAGGTATGTATTACTAATAATGTTATCGGGGAAACATACATAGAGTACACTGATTTTGTGAATGTTATTTTTACCGATTAGTCATTGATCATTCAAACAAGATACTTATAATTTTACAGTTAAGATTGGTAGGTCTGAACTGATAAGGCTGAGGGACCATAAATATGGTTCTCATACCCTGTTAAGATTTAATATCGACTGTTGCTTATGTTTATGTGTCAAGCATTGTGAAAGGATCTAGTTTTGGTGTCATTGTAAAGAGATTCAATAGCAATTGGACTAACTTTTAGGGTGCATTGGACACTGAGAAGGCCTTAGAAGCCTAGCACTGCATCTAACAAGAACGGAAAACCAATATAGTTATTGTCCTAGCCCGAATTTATATGGTTGGGTTGCTCGGGGTGATAATTATATGCCAGAAGGTGCAGAAGGAAAATCCCTTCGAGGGAAAATGGGTGGTTAATGAAAGACTATATCATCTGAGAGCTAATTGAAGAGGATAAATAGGTTAGAAAGTAACTTCTAGAGAATCTAGCCAATGAAATTATGTTAAAACATGAGAAATTTATATCAAGTGCAAATATGAAATTATATCTGATAATGAAAAAATTCGTCTGTTGTTTCTCTAAGAGAAAAATAGTGCAGATGGTCATTTTTCTAGGGAGCTGCATCTAGGTAGCATTGCCAGGATTATCACCTAGATTCTAGATAATAGCAGAAGACCAAAAAAGCAACCTTACGGGCATCGAGGTTTGAAATGATGTACAGTAAGTCTAGAAAACTTACGCCAACAACAACTGTAGTTAAAGTAAGGAATCTAAGCGAAGGCGGCAATTTTTAAATTTTAAATTGCATCCCATACCTTCTTGTTTGTGGTTCCGATTAGGTCCACTATTGATGACCTGATCAAAACCATAAATGAGATTGAAAGATAGATTGAGTGTCATTACTTTCTTAGCAATATGGATTAATTGATTGTATTTTCTTGCCTTAGCATGCTTTTAACATTCCTTGAAGAAGATCAGAGGTTTGCTGTAGTATGTGAATTTTGATAATTTTCAAGCTTGCCTCCAGCTTGCCGATTCGGTCTTCAAGTTTGTCGGTGTCGTCTTTGAAATTGGTATAGAGTTCCTGATCTCTTGTAAACTTGATTAGGAACTCCATCTTCAAAGTTGTGGCATTGTAGAAGCCCTTTAAAACACTTTTTTTAGAATCCTTAAAGGATACATGGAGGGTCGTTATGTTTGTTTTAGGTTAAAATGTGTTGATGCACATTGAAGATGTGGTCCCAACATTTGAATAGCTCACTTTTATCGAGCGTTTCTCAATCCAGCTTGCTCAACCAACCTTCAAGGGATTTGATAAATTAATAAGAAAGGAGTTATGTAAAGTTTGATCTAACCAAGCCTTTCAAACATTACGTAACTCCAGGCTTATTACCCTATAAAAAAAACTTTGCCCGAGTTAGTGGAAAAATAAAACAAGCTCAATCTCTCAGCCTTTCTGTTGATTGCTCTTCTCTAATACAGATGGCAAGATATCTGCTATGCAAAAGTCTACACCATCACCAGAAATGCTTGCCAGAGCAAAAGTGGCATTATCAACTCCTCTGTCTTGCACAAGTATCCGAAAAAGAAAAATTTTAAGTCCTTTTTATTGCGCTGTTGAGAAATGGATAAGGGCCACAGAAGAACAACATGAGCTGAAAAAGGTGAGAAGGTAAAAAGGGGAGGAATAGGAAGGACAAACTGAATGCTAGATTTAGTTCATCTTTATTTGGTTTGTTAAACAAATAAAATGTGAATGCAAATGACAATATTTTTCTGCCTTTTCATTGAAAATATTTTTAACGAAAAGGCAAAAAAATATTTTCATTTGCATTCGCATTTTATTTGTTTAACAAACCAAACAAAGATGAACTAAATCTAGCATTCAGTTTGTCCTTCCTATTCCTTCCCTTTTTATCTTCTCACCTTTTTCAGTTCATGTTGTTATTCTGTGGCCCTTGTACATTGCTCAACAGCGCAAGATAGAGGATTTGAATTTTTTTTTCGATACTTGAGCAAGATAGAGGAGTTGAAAATGTCACTTTTGCTCTGGTAAGCATTTCTGCTGATGGTGTAGACTTTTGCATGACAAATATCTTGTCATCTATATTGGAGAAGAGAGATCAGAAGAAAGACTGAGAGATTGAGCTTGTTTGATTTGTCCACTAACTCGGGCAAAGTTTTTTGATAGGGTAATAGCCTGGAGTTACGTAATGTTTGATAGGCTTGGTAGAGTCGGATTAGATCAAATGTTACATAACTCCTTGCTTATTAAATTATCAAATTCCTTAAAGGTTGGTTGAGCAAGCTGCATTGAGCAACGCTCATAAAAGTGAGTTATTCAACTGTTGGGACCACATCTTCTATGTGTATTAACACATTTTGACCTAAAACAAACACAACGACCCTCCGTGTATCCTTTAAGGCTTCTGAAGAAAGTATTCTGAAGGTCTTCTTCAATGCCACAACTTCGAAGGAGAAATTGTTCCTGATCGAGCTCACAAGAGATCAGGAACTCTATACCAACTTCAAAGACGGCAACGGCAAGCTTGAATACCAAATCGGCAAGCTTGAAAATTATCGGGATTCACTTACTACAACAAGCCTCTGATCTTCTCCAAGAAATGTTGAAAGTTTGCTAAGAAAAGAAAACACAATCAATTAATCCATATTGCTAAAGAAGTAATGATATTCAATCTGTCTTTGAATCTCGTTTGTGGTTCCGATCAGGTCAACAGCTGTGGACCTAATCAAAACCACAAACAAAAAGGCATGGGATGTAATTTAAAATTCAGAAATTACCGTCTTTGCTTAGATTCCTTACTTTAACTACAGTTGTTGTTGGTGCAAGTTTTCTAGACTTATTGTACATCATTTCAACCCTCGATGCCCGTAAGGCTGCTTTCTTGGTCTTCTGCTATTTTCTATCTAGGTGATAATCCCGACCACCCTACCTAGTCGCAACTCCTTAGCAAAGTGTCTATCTATATTATTTTTCTTTTAGAGAGACAACAGATGAATTTACATTACCGGATACACTTTCATATTTGCACTTGATTCATATTTCTCATGTTTTAAGATAATTTAATCGGCCAGATTCGCTAGAAGTTACTTTCTACCCTATGTCTCTTCTTCAATTAGCTCTCATATGATATAGTCTTTTATCAACTCCCCTTTCCCTCGGAGGCATTCTCCTTTGGCTCCTTCTGGCGTATAATCATCTTCTCGATCAACCCTTCCATATAAATTTGGGCCAGGGGAATTTCTATTGGTTTTTCATTCATATTTGATGCAGTCGAGACTTCGAAGGCCTTCTGAGAGTCCAATGCACACTTAAAGTTAAGTTCAATCGCTATTGGATCTCTGCAATGACACCAAATATTGATCCCTTCTCAAAACTTGACACGCATAAACACGAGCAACAACCGTCAGTAATTCATAACAGGGTATCTACACCATCTTCACGAGGCCCTCATCCTTATCAATTCGAACCCATCAACCTTAACTTACAATGCAGGATCTTGTTTGAATGATCAGTGCCTAATCGGTTAAAAACTACATTCACAAAAATATTGTACTTTGTGTGTGTTGTTCCGATGACCCTATCAGTAATACTTAACTCCCACACATGACAGTGGATCCATCCATATGCACGTACCTTATTATTCCTAGCCCATCTATGGTTTAAATTGAATAAATAGATGACTAGCAAGTTGCAACAAATGCCACATCTGTTTAAATTGTGAAACAATTGCAGACATCTATTACGACAGATGATTAATCTGTTGCAACATATGACATATCTGTTGGAAAAGCAAACAGATATATCCATTTGTTGCAATAGATTGTCAATATGTTGTAAGTTACCTGACAGATGAAATATATTTTGCAATAGATTACCCATATTTATTTTAAAGCAATTCTCTTTTCTTTTCGAAGCACAATAAAAGATAAAATATTGTATTTAGATCCAATTTTTTTTAATTTACATATTTGAAAAGTCATCAGTTTTATTTAATCAAGGGATATGAACAGTCGTGGCTTTTTGTTTGACTAACCCCTTCCAATTCAATCATTTATAAATAGGTCCCTCTTTAATCACTCGTTCATTCTACTATACTCACAATACAAATATAGCTTATCCAGATTCGTACAAGAAGATTCATATCGAGTCCTTGTGGGAACTTCAAAGGAAGTTTGATAAAGTCCAGAGGGATTTTTCTGACTTCGGAGCAAGGTTGAGGAGGGCCCTATGCTGCCGGATGAAAATTGTCCGGTTGACAATAATAATAGTAATAATAATAATAATAATAATAATAATAATAATAATAGTAATGATAATAATAATAGTAGTAATAATAATTAGGTTATATTTTTTTCTTTTAGCATATGTATTATTTTCCTCCTTTTGTATATCGAATCTACCCAAGCGATTCAAAATACTATGTTTGGTGGTCGACTTTGAATTTTTAATTCTTATTTAGTATTTAATTATCATTTTGTTTATTCCTTATTCTCAACATGTCAATGGTTGGTGGTAGGAATTGAGTATTTATCACAACAGAGGTTAATATGATGCGACAGATCGATCATATGTTGCAACGGGTGGTTATTAATAAAAAAGGGTTATTGTTATTGAGAGGGTGAAAAGACTTGATTTTTTGATTATTTAATATGAAAAACGGTTCGTAAATAAATAATAAGGAATTAAATGATAAACACAATTTATAACCGTAAAAGAACGGTTATTTGATTTCAATAACCGATCGTGACTTTTCACCATTTTGTTTTTAATTTTTTTTAAATTATTTATTATATAATAAAAAAAAGTCACAATATTGAGCTAATTAATTAACTTATATGATGATTGTTAAGAAAAAAGTCACGACTGCTCACCTTTTTCTTATCAATCATCATTTAAGTTAATTAATTAATCCATTATTGTGACTTTTTTATTATATAATAAATAAATAATTTTTAAAAACTAATTTAAAAATAAAAATGGTAAAAAGTCACGATTAGTTATTAAAATCAAAATGACTTTTTGTCTAAAACACATTCAACAATGTTGTTGATGCATCAAAGACCCCATCTGTTGTGACTGATGTATCAGCTGTTAGAAGAAATCAAAAAAGCTATTAAAACATATCGTCCATTTGTGGCAATAGATGGTATATCTGTTGCAACTGATGGTTTATCTAATTCAACAGATATACAATCTGTTGCCAAAACTCAATAAAAATGGTTATTATTTTATTAAAGAAACGGTTATTGAAAAGGTATTTATTTTAATTTATATAATAAAAAAATCAGCAAATTTGGATTAATGATATGATGATAATTTTTTTAAAAAAAAAGATAGATTATATTGCAACAGATAGATTATCTGATGCAGTAGGTTCTCTATTTGTTGCAACAGATGGTATATTTGTTGTCATAGATGAGTTATCTGATGCAACAGATATAGAATCTATTGTCACAACTCAATAAAAACGGTTCTTGGAAAGAACTAATTAATAATAATCTGAAAAGTCATGACTTATCACAATATTTCTTAATTTAATTAAAGTCATAATTTTTCAAAGTAATAAAAAATGTAATTAATAAATGGAGGTGAACAGTTAGATTTAATATTGCAACAAATAGATTAACTGGTGCAACAAGTTCTCTATTTGTTGCAACAGATAGTATATCTGTTGTCATAGATGAGTTATCTGATACAACAGATATAAAATCTGTTGTGACAACTCAATAAAAATGATTCTTAAAAAGAACTAATTAATAATAATAATCTGAAAAGTCATGACTTATCACAATATTTCTTAATTTAATTTAGTCATAACTTTTCATAGTAATAAAAAATGTAATTAATAAATGGAGGTGAACAGTTAGATTATATGTTGCAACAGATAGATTATCTGATGCAACAGGTTCTCTATTTATCGCAACAGATGGTATATCTGTTGTCACAGATGAGTTATCTGATGTAACAGATATAAAATTTATTGTCACAACTCAATAAAAAAGGTTCTTGGAAAGAACTAATTAATAATAATAATCTGAAAAGTCATGACTTATCACAATATTTCTTAATTTAATTTAGTCATAACTTTTCACAGTAATAAGAAATGTAATTAATAAATGGAGGTGAACAGTCGTGCCTTTTTGCTACTCATTCAAATTCAATCCTCTATAAATAGGTCCCTCCTTACTCATTCGTTCATTCAACTACACTCTATTTATATTGCGTGAGTGGGACGTAGATAGCCTCTTTGGCTTTATCCGAGCATATGTGGTCTTTCCGAGGATGAAGAAAATGAAAAGGCCCTTTCTCCCCTATCGAACGGGGGATAAGAATCTGGTCTTCCCGAAAGGGAAGTTTGTAGCATCTTGTCTTTCATATTACACCTTCCACAACTTTCTCTTCCCTAACTCAAGTAAGTTTTTTTCTTGCCAATTTGTAGTATACTTTGTCTTACATTCGGATTTTTTTTCTTTACTTCTGTTTTTACGTGTTTTGTCTATTCATATGTGTTCTAGTTATAGCTGATCTAGTGTGGGACGTGGATTTTCTACAAGACGCCGTCAATGAACTTCGGATGCAGGTTCGTGACCTACAATGGGAACTGGGAGTAGTTAGAGAAAGGATGCTCCGCGAGATCTGACGACTGAGGAGGGCCTTGCTACTACCTGTGGAAAATTGGCCGGGTGACAATAATAATAATAATAATAATAATTAGATTATTTTTTTTCTTTTAGTCTCTTCTATGTAGATGTATTTTTATTTCTTTTAGTTTAATAAAAAAATTATGTTTGATCAACTTTGACGTTTTAATTCATATTTAATTTTCATTCCGTCTATTATCTTCTAAACAAACATGTCGATGATTGGACGTAAGAAATAATTCTGAATCTAGTAGCAATAGCAAAACTTATCTGTTGGGTTTGTGGCAGGGGCTGATTTGTGTTGTTCCAAACAGATTACTCATATGTTGCAACAGATACACAGTCTAATGCAACATATAACCAGTCTGATGCAACAGATAACTAGTGTATTTCAACAGATAACTAGTCTGTTGCACGGCTTTGACGTTTTAATTCATACTCCCTCCGTCTCAAATTATCCGTCCCAAATTGAGATGGCCCATTGATTAAGAAAAATAATTAATAACATGTCTAGTTTACCATAATACCCCTATTACATGATGTTTACATTTTAATTTGAAGAAAAAGTGATTAATGCAAAGGGTAAAACATGAAATTTTTTTATCTCTTCTTGATTAATGAAAATGAAAAATCAAATTAGGAAATTTGGGACGGATAATTTGAGATGGAGGGAGTATTTAATTTTTATTCTGTCTATTATATTCTCAACAAACACGTCGACGATTGGACGTAAGAAATAATTTTAAATCCAGTTTGCATAGAAAGAGTTGAAACATGTTGGTTATCTGTTGGGTTTGTGGCAGGGGCTAATTTGTGTTGTTCCAAACAGATTAATTATCTATTGCAACAGATAAGCAGTCTGATGCAACAGATAATCAGTCTGATGTAACAGATAATCCTTCTTATACAACAGATAATCAGTCTGATGCAACAGATAATCAGTCTGATGCAACAAATAACTAGTTTCTTGCAACAGATAAATCTTCTGTTGCAACATATTACTCATCTGATGCACCAGATGAGTGATCTGTTTAAATTATGGGCACTTATGTTGGATTTATGATCGGATTCTATCCATTGTTAAAAAACAGCAGTAACTGTGTACCAAGATGACAAATTTGAATACAAATCATAATTTTACTTACCAAAGTCACCTATGAAGTATTGCCAAAGTGGAAAGTGATGTAGGAAACAAAATTTGATCTAAGAAATTGATCAAATAGCAGCAGTAGCGGTAACAACAACAACAATGGTCGACAAGAAGAAGATGGAGATGATAATGAATAAAGCAGCAACAACAATGAAAAACAATAATCGTGAAGAGAGAGAAAACAACAACCGATGAGAAGAGAGAGACATGTTTCTTTTTTCCCTTCGTTTCCTGTTATATTAACTAACATTTGAATCAAAGTGTAAATTAAAAACCTTGTGGGTTATTTTTAAACTTCCCCACTTTCTTAATCCATAATAAAGTAATTGTCACTTCCACTCAATAATTAAGACTTCTGTCACCTACACCTCATTTTAAAACTCTTTTGTCACGTATAGCTCAAAGCCCCAAGTTTCAAAGCCTCCTTCAAAATATTGACAATGTCTCTCCACTTCAAACTTATTAAGGCCCCGTTTCATAAAAAGAAATAATAATTTAATTTTTTAATATTGAAATTGAAATTAGAATTGATGTTATATTTAACATGAATATAAATTTAAGTTATTTTAAAAAATTTGTGAGAAAAATTAAAAAGAAAAAACAAATAAAATTTAATTTTATCTTTTAAAACATATTTTTCAATAAAGTGAAATATAATTTTTATTACCAAACATCACTTCACGCCTACTCATATGAAATGGAGATAGGACAAAAAAGAGTTTCTTGAAAAAAGAATACCAAGTAAAACTCATTTGAAATGGGGCTAGGACAAAAGGTTTGTTGAGAAAAGAAAATGAGAAGAAAGGAAAAGGTTATCAAGAGAGGCCATTGAAATTGGTGGAGCAAAAAATGGAAGCTTGCTGTGTGTTTCAGTCTATAATTGCTGTTTCATCGCCTTTATTTTCTTCTATTCCAAATCCCAAACAAGCTTCCAACAGAAATGGAGGCATTCACAAGTTGCGGTGTGTAGCAAAAAAGATAAATACAACTTCAATTTCCGGCGAATTTCATAATGATTGTGTCTCTTCAAATCAGTCTCCTGTTTCCCGTATTGATAGACAGTCCACAATTCTTCAAATTCAGGAGTCATCCGACTTGAGTTCTGCTCTTGCAAGGTTTCCACTCTCTTTCTCTATATTTATATTCTACTAAAATAGAGAGATTAACCCCATTACTCAAGGCCATGGGTGAGAGCGGGTATCATTTTCTACTTGGTTTTCGGTATTTGTTATGGTATTTCGGAGTAAAATTTCAATATTTTGGTATTTTGGAATGGTTTGGTACAAGTATTATATACGTACATATATAGTACGATAGGTCTAACTACCCCAACAGAGAATAACAATAATATTAGTCATCCCAAAAATCTATTGGACCTTGGTAATATATTCGTAAAAAAACAGAAAAAAAAAACTAAATAGGATTTCTATTAAATATTCTTTTTGAAGTTTAAATATAGTTTGCACATTACTAAAATATGTACCGAACCGAAGTTAAATTTACCGATTACCGAATTATCAAATCGATGTTTAAAAGTATGGTATGTGGTATTTTCTCTCAATTACCAAATTACCAAACCCGAACTTTGAACATACCGAATGCTCATCCCTAACTGTATCATGTATCTATTGTCCTGTACACATTTTGTTTTGATAACCGTCTGGGCCGCTTGTAGCTGCTATCGTCCCACAAACATTTTTGTCAGCCTGTAATCCCTGATCATCAAATGTTAAGACAGGAGAATATCCTTAACATTATTCTTTTGCTTATTGCTTTTAGTATACATGGCGATTATGCAAGTGATGTTGACTCTTATATGCGCTTTGACGCTGAAATGTGGATGCCCGTTTTCTGGGTATTTGCAACTTCTCATCCAACTTTTAGAATGACCCATGAAATATTCATATGTACTAGCTGCTTTTCAGGCATGGTGAGATGCTTAATGTACAAGATATAAATGTGATTTTGCGCTATTTCGGGAAGCTAAATAGACGACAGGAGCTTTATCAGGTTCTCTCGGCAAACTTATTTAAGTTTTCTTATTTTTGCTAATAATGAAGATCCAATGTACAAACACTCTAGGGACTGGCCTAGTAGTCAATGAAGTTAGGAGAACCATGAGGTTTTAAATTCAAATCCCAGGTGGAGATAAAAACACTAGATGATTTCTTTGTATTTCATGGAATTAACTGAGATGCGTGCAAGCTGGCATGAACACCGCAATTATAAAAAAATGTTGTTCCAATGTACAATCTTACTGATAGTTAAGTTATCTAATCAGTAATATCAGATATAAGTTTTTCTTTTGGTCGTTGTTGAATCAGCATCTCAAAACTTTTCTGTCTAATAGGACTCTTCGAGCATTTCAGCGTTAAAGTGTAGCTGATATGTGGAATTGTTGGGACACTAGAAGAAAAGCTTGAGAAACTTATAACTATCCTTGTAGAAACTTCCTACAATGTATGGCATCAGCTTGTGATGATAAATCAGAAATTTGTGGCATAGTTTCTTTGAAAGAACTAGCTACAATGTAAACAATGGAAGGAAGATCTTGTTTTAGGATGATAACTGGTTAGGAAATGGCAGTCTTAAACAACTTTTCTAGACATCTACTTGTAGAAGAAGCAACAGAATGCCACTTTGCAAGAAGTGTGGTCCGCTCATGGATGGAACTTAACATGCAGAAGGTTTTTGCTATACTGGAGGTGGGTAGACTGGCTGTATTCTATAGCATCCTAGACCGATTTGCAGGATTGAAGGTAGGGAGAAGATACTCTCAACTGGAATTGTCCCACCAGTAATTTGGTGGACCATATGGAAGGAGAGAAATTTGAAACGTTTTGAGAGCATCAACGGTTCTTTACATTACTTCAAACCAAAAAAATAAAAAATAGTCCTTTACATAGGATTAAAATGGACTGCATTATTAATTTTGCTATTGGTGTAGTTCTGAGTACATAAATTCCTGTAGCTATTACAGATATTCTAGGTTCCTTGGAAGATTTAGTTGGACCTAAAGATAGATTTTTCTGGCTTTCTGGCTGCTGAGTTATTTGTAGTTCTATGTTGTAAATTTTAGGATCCCAACCTTTAGTGCTGAAGATTTATATACAAACTTTTTACCTTTGTCAACAATTAAAAAACCAAATTATCCTTTACATCATGAAAAAAATAAAAAATTGCAAGGATCACTTTAAACTGAAAAAATGCTTAAAGCTAACATTATGTGGATGAGGTAGTGTCGTTTGACTCGCACCCGGTAACAATGATCCCGCTGATACTATAATCGCTCAGAAACAAAGTTATTGAAAGGTTCCTAAACAATTCAGTGTTGAGACAAGCAACTAATTTATATATAATTGTAAAGTTAACTAGGAACATAAAGATTGAGTATAAATCATAGAAGGAAACAGGATAACGTGGACTACTTCAAGTTCCATGGTTTTGCGGACCATTGGCCAATTTGACAATAGGAAGAGATTGATAATAAGAAATGAAATAGCAAAGAAATTTATTATGAAATATGATTGGAGGCTCTTGATCTAATGACTCAAGCTCCGAATGAGACACAGAAGCCATAAGATCATCAATTTGAATAGTAGTTGTGGCCCAGGCTTTGAGAATGCGACTCCTCGCCCTGCGAACGTGAAGAAAAAAAACCAATGCACCACAAAAAAATAAAATTCGGTGCAGTTGAAATGGGATTTGGCATTCAAAATTTACCCAAGCCCCCTCAGGTCCAAATTCGGACATACATAAAAATCTAAAATCATATAATCCAAATTTTGATTTTGGTCAACTCTATGGCCTCTAGTTTAGGTTCTTCAAGTGCTCCAAAAGTTCTTGGCCCCCTCGGGACCCATGCTAGCCGACCCCGCAAATCATAATCACCAAAAGAACCCATGAAAAATGTCGAAGAGGCCACGTTGCTCGGACTCTCCAAATATGTTGCCACACCTATGTTGGAATCGTCCAAAAATGCACTATTTTGGGAGGATCTGATACTCATCCGACAACATATTTGATGTGTCCAAGCAACATAGCAAATAGGGAAAACGGGTTCTAAAACTCAAAATGACTAGTTGGGTCATTACAGATCCAGTCTTTCTGACAGTGTCGGTTTGTGCACAACACCTGCGGATGGCAAATCTTTTGGATGGGTAGTTTTCATGTTGGCACAATGACTAGTTTCTCATTAATGCTCTGATACCATGTGAAAGTTATAGCACAAAAGAAAACAATGAAGAATGTATTGCTTGGCAATTCTCCCAATAGGGTATTTAAATATTACATACACCTCTTGTAAACTAGGACAGAAATCAAAGCTACACAGTACTCCCTAATTGATTCAAGATACACAATATTCTTAATACCATGCAAATTTTCAACATTTTTCTTATTTTTATTATTTGACTGTTAAGAATATTATGTATTGTTTCAAGTTTAAATAGAAAATTATTTTTCAGATTTGGCATATGATATTTGCCTACATGAAAGTTATTTCAATTTTATTGTTCTATTTCGTCTTTGTGTGTTATTACCAGGTGTTTCATTGGATGAGGCAGAATCAAAAGATCAATGTTGCGTCATACAGCAGCTATGTAAAGTTCATGGGGAAGAGCCTCAGTTGTGTTGAGGCTATAGAAATATACAGTAGCATCAAAGACAGGTCGATAAAGTTTAATGTCTCAGTCTGTAATGCATTTCTTAGTTCTCTAGTCAAAAATGGAAAATCTGAGAGCAGTCTCAAACTGTTTACTCAAATGAAGCAAGGTGGTTTAGTACCAGATGTTGTCACATATAGCACGGTATGCTGCTTCCAATTCTAAACCTTTCCTACTCCTAGCAGTTACTGTCAACTAGCCGTGTTTAATAGGTTTGGGTTGTTGAATCATGGAATTGGCAATAAAAAACATGGAACTGCTTAATATGTTGCTTATTCCCTAAAGTAAACTTGTTGATTACAGAAACTCCAGTATAATTAGTGTTTAGCCCCTTTTAAACTTTCGTCTACTATGTTTTAGCTTCTTGCAGGCTGTGCCAAAGTAAAGGATGGATACTGTAAGGCACTAGAGCTGGTTCAGGAGCTGACGTCTAATGGACTGCAAATGGATAGTGTGACTTATGGATCACTCCTTTCTGTCTGTGCTTCGCATAAAGAGTTCAATGAAGCTGCAAAGTACTTTCAGAAGATGAAAGATGAAGGTCATTCTCCTAATGTATACCACTATAGCTCTTTACTTAATGCTTACTCTGCTGACGGAAATTGCGAAAAGGCTGAGGCATTGATTGAAGAGATGAGATCTGCAGGTTTAGTATTAAATAAGGTTTGTCATGAAGCGCTCTTACCTATAAAGTAAATAAATTATCAATATACACATCTTTGTTTCATGTGCGTTTACTGGTTTCAAGGTAGCAGATTTGGGAGCAACAATGGAGTAACTGTTTCCAGTAGGCCTTCCAAGAGCCTCTGGTTGTTGTCATGGTCAATACCTCTGCGGACAGGGTTCAGTTCATTTCCTTTTTCCTGGTCACAGCGAAAATAGGATAGGAAAGAACTGCACGTTAGGACCAAAGAGAGGTCACAATGCATATGGCTTGAACATAATTCCTTCCTCACATGCAGTCCTAATTTTTTCTCATGGCCAAGCATGTGGAAATTCTTTTTGACGAAGGTTGACAGTGAGACTTGAACCATGGAACTCTACTCTGTTTGAAAAGTTAAGCAATTTTAGAGCACTCTAAGAGTAGTCGAGATTTTTGGTATTATAGGGGTATTAAGTTTGAGGAGGTTATTCGTAAGATGAGAGAAATTTTGGAAGAGCGCAAGTTAGTGTTCAGGAATAAGCTCGCATCGTCGCATATTGCAATGATGCGAAGCGATGCGAGCCCCTATCGTAGCATGTGGCTGATGCAAACTAACCTTACAGAAGCGGACATGTCACACGGTTATGCGAGATGCGAGAGCCTCATGCTGATTTTATTTTTAGGGTCAATTTTATATTTTAAAAAAAGAGTCGCTTCATGTTGATTTTATATTTAGGGTCAATTTAAATTTAAAAATGGAGTCTACTGCTGTGACTATCATTGTTGCGATTTTCTAGGGTTAACTTTGAAATCATTGAAGTCCACTTCTGCAACTTCTTCTTTTTCATTGCTGCGACTACCGCTGCTTTTTTCTTCTTCTTTTTTTCGGGTTTGTTTTGCTATTTTTTTGAATTGTTTTGCGATTGTGATCTGTGTTGTTTTGCTGGCCGGTGTTTCCTTGATCAAACTTGTGATTTTGGTGTTTAATTTGACCTTCTGCTTATATATATTATTATTGTTGATTATATAGTTGTTGTTGTCTTTTCAGTTCTATCTTACTGGTTGGATGCTATATTTAGTCTTTTTTCTTTTAAGTTGCGCTTCACTTCAATGTTGCGCTCTCATCGCTTCATGCTTCACGTAATGCGTGATGCAGAGCCTTATCACTTTTTTCCGTATCATGCTTCCTTTAACACTGGTGCAAGTAAAGTGGGCATGGAATTGCTAATTGAATTGTTTAACATCATTTTTAGAATGTCAAAATGCCCAAAGAATGGAGGTGGTACACAATGATCCTGTTGTGCACCAACAAGGGTGATATTCAGGATTACAACTGTAGGGGTATCAAGCTTCTAAGCGACACTATGTAAGTTTGGGAGAGGGTGGTGGAGGTGTGGGTGCGGAGGTGTGTGTCTATTACTGAGAACCAATTTGGTTTCATGTCGGGTCCTTCAACTACAAAAGCCATTCTTCTCGTGAGGAGATTGATGGAGCAGTATAGAGAGAGTATAGAGAGAGGTGAAGATAGACTTACATATAGTGTTCATCGACGTAGAAAAAGCATACGATGCAGATGTTTGGAAGCTAAAGTGTACCTGTAGCTTACATTAAGGGCACTAAGGACATGTATGATGGATCTAAGACTCGATTGAAGATAGTGAGAGGAGACTCAGAGCACTTCCACTTCCCTGTTGTGAGGGGTTGCACTAGGGTTTTGATCTTAGCCCCTTTTTATTTGCCATGGTGATGGATAACGCGACATATCTATGGGAAGGTGCTATGATGTATGTTGTTTGCGGATGACATAGTGTTGATTGGTGAGACATGCGATAGAGTTAATGGTAGGCTAGAGATTTGAAGACAAATTTGGAGTTTAAAGGGTTTAGGTTTAGCATGTGAAAAATAGTTCCAAAATTCATTTGCAACTAGAATTTAAATTTATTTAGGAAACTTTTAAAACTAGGAAACCTTAAACTAGAAAAGCATGTGAAAATAATACAAAAATTCTTCTCTAAACTACCTAATAAAATTAAGGAAAGAAGTTGCTATATTTGCACCAAAAAGTCAGCGCTTTCTTTTTTGGGGGTTTTAAATCTGCCCAATTTGCTTCCATTTGGGTATAACTTTTTGCAGAATTTTCAATCCTTCCGTGGCTCCTTTTGGACTCCATGTGGGCTCAATCTTTCTTCAGTTGGACTATGAAATATGAAGCAGATAGCACATTCTTCATCCTAATTCTTGGACTTTTTGTTCCACGATATATATCTTCTTAATTACCCATTGAAGCCAGTCAATCTTCACTTCCATTATTTCTTTTCCCTGAATGCTATGGTATGCTTTTCCTTGAGCCGAGGGTCTATTGGAACAGCCTCCCTACCTCCAAGGTAGGGCAAGGTCTGTGTACAAATTAGCCTCCCTAGACCCCATTTGTGGGATTACGTTGGGTATGCTGTTCTTGTATCTTCAAATGTTCTATCTTGCTACTTGGAAATGCTTTGCGAATGACACTTGCACTTGCGGATATTGACTATTTCTATGTGGTTGTGATACTGCAATCTGAAGTATGCCTGGAGTCAAACTGTTGATGGGAACTTAATTCATCTTTTATTTCTGTGGTAGTGACATGCAATTTGAAGTATGCCTGGAGCCAAACTGTTTATGGGAACTTAATTCATCTTTCCATTTTAAATTCGAAGTCGTCACTACCGGCTTTCGAAATTCTTGTTAAAAACTCATTGCTGCTCATTGGTATGTTGCAGGTAATCTATACAACTTTGTTGAAGGTATATGTGAAAAGAGGCTTGTTTGAGAAGTCAAAGGAACTACTAAAGGAGTTAGAAGCTCTTGGGTATGCTAAGGATGAGGTACACTTGTTTCATTAGGATTTCATGTGTTCAAAAACTTCCCAAACATTTCATTTTGCATTCTAATTGATAATACATTTTTTGATAAATTCATTGTCATAAAGTGATAAACTCGTTTGGAAGAAGTACACACTTTGAGGCTCTATGTTACACGGTGTCTTGGTTATTGTTCAAATCTAGCATACATTATCCATGGTGCATGTCTCCAGTATATTCTCCATATGGAGTTGTAGTCTGGAAACATATCAACAGTTCATGAATGATTTTCAAGAGAAAATAAGGTTAAAGGTTGGTGATGGCAGAAAATTAAATTTTGGAGGACAAAAGGTGTCGGCAAAATTCTATGACAGAAACCTTACCTGATTTATTTAACATGGTGATTAATTAATAAAAAGTGTACTGGATTGGCAGCAGGGATGGTGCATTCTCACCAAAATTTTATTATTACTTGTGAGGGCTGCTCCTAGAAATGGTTTTGAATGATCACGGTAATGATTTAGAATTAGGAAAACAAAAATCTCTAAGCTAGGTAGCATACATTGGCTGGATCTACATATGCGTAAAGCTTGTTTGCCACAGGCAAACTTACAAAAGCGGATCTTCAAATTATGTATTTGGTGCTATCTATGCTAAGGAAGTTTTGATACTGCAAATCACTTATTATTACACTGCAAGTATGCTTGGCAGATTTGGTGCATTTTCCTGAACCTATGTGGTATTCAGTGGGTAGTTCCCGGCCACTTAATTCAAGCATTGCAGCTAGCAGGGACAGAAGATAAGGAAGAAATAGTTATTGATATAGAAACCATTCCTTTATGCAAGCTGTGGACTGTTTGGTTAGCGAGAAACTGTAGATGTTTTGAGAGGAAGGAGCAAAATGTTGCTTTTATGAAATGTAGATTTTTTCAATATCTGAAACTATTGTGGAAGGTTTCATTTGTTAATGATGTAGTAGTTAATTTCTTCATTTCCTGTTAGTTATAAAGGACATAAATCCAGCAAACTTTTGTACAACCTTGTGACCATCGTGGTACTGAAGTTTTATCAATAAAATTCTTTCTTAATTATCTTAACAAGTATTACTTGATAGTTCCCACTAAGATCCCAAGGCTTTGGCTAAATGGAGAGGTTGTACAATGAGATTTGTTGATGGCACACATCACAAGTTCAAATCCTGATGGGTGAACTAAATCTGGTATTGAAGTGGATAAGAATTGGGGGTTGGGGGAGGAGGGTTGAACTAAATTGGAGGTCAATAACATGGCTGTACTCTGTAGCAAGTATTATTTTAGAATATAACATCTCCATTACTGAGTCTTTTCTTTAGAAATTGAAGTTGCTTATTAAAATTGGCTTGTGTTACCTTTGATTATTATTTAAAAAAGTAACTACTGCTCCCCCTTTTCAATTTTGTGTCTTTGTTACACCTCTCTTCATTTCAATTTATGTGCCTTATTTACAACTCCCTTTGTTTCGATTTTTTGTCTTAGTTTGGCTGGGACGGAGTTTAAGAAAGTGAAGAAGACTTGAATCTTGTGGTCTTAAATTAAAGATATGTATAATATTTCAAAGTGCCCTTTAATTTTGTGGTCTTACACATGCCACGTGAGATGTTGAAATTAAAAAGTTGCCAAATTAGAAAAAAGACATTCTTCTTGAAACAGACTAAAAAGGAAAGTTAGTCGAACAAATAAAACAAAGGGAGTAGTAATTTGAAGAGTTAAAAGACATTTTCTTTCTCCATGAATTAACAACTTAGTATCAAATGAATTCCACAGAGGACTACACAATTCTACATCTATTTTAACCTAAGTCGGTCTTTCAATTGATGCAATGTCACTAGAATTTTTGATCAAGTTATCATTATATCCTTGATTTATAAACCATAATTCTACGGAAACAGCCCACGAAGTATAATTGCCACTACCATCTACTTTTGTTGTAGTAATTATAGGTGATAGTAGGGAGGAGAAAGTTGGTCTTAAAACAACCGCTCTTGATTTATCATAAGAAAGATACTGAAACCAAAACATAAAAAATCTTGCAGAAAACTATGATTTGTTTTTTGTTTCTTCAATTTGGTTTTGTAGAATCTATGTTTGGAGAAAAAGGAGAATTAGAGTAAGAAGGGCTCTGATACCATGAGAAACTAGAAAGAGAAGAGAATTTGGGAATTAATGTCTTGATTATTCCCTCAAGCTAATGAGATTAAATAACTGTTACAAATAATGTAAGTAAGGAAGGAAACTAATAAGAATATTGCACAATCTCCCAATTGCCTCATAACAAGGATTTGGGAATATTCTCATATCTACACTATCTAATTATATCATATTTAACAATGTTGAAGAATGCCAAAAAGTCACACGTCGGTGGTTAATGAAATGGGTGGTCTTATTATAAGGCTTGGCAATCCTCCTCTCTTTGAGCTAGCTTTTGGGGTGTGACTTAGGCCCAATACCTAATTTTGTATTGTATCAAAGCAGGACCCATCTTACCTAATGTTGGGCACCTAAATTAAATTGTCCATTCTTCAAATGTCCAGTCCTAGGTGTGAGGTGGGGTATTGAAGAATGAAAAAAGTCCTACATCGGTGGTTAATAAGATGGGTGACCTCATAAGGCTTGGACAATCCACCTCCCTTTAGGCTATAGCTTTTGGGTGTGAGTTAAGCCCAAAATCTAATTTTACAAACAATAGTAAACAATAAAAAGATTCAAACTTGCTCTCAGAAATTCGTACACTCCTTTCCTTCCAAATAGTCTCTCATTATTTAAGCATATTTTTATAACTCTATTCTTTGATATTTGAATTATTTTTAGTTGAATCCTGATAACCATATTTGTACCTAGATCCATACTCCAAGTCTTAGAATTTAGATCATGAAGGATCCAACCTCTAGATCTGCACCGGTATTGAACAACCATACCCGAGCTCAAGCAACTTAGATCTTGTTAAGAGTTACACATCAGAAAAGGAATGAATAATTGATCTCCTTATATGGACTTGGACAATACTCCCCTCATGAGCTAGCTTTTGGGGGTGTGAGTTAGGCCACGACCTAATTTTACATGATACCAGAGTAGGACCCATCTCACCCAATGTTGGACCCTCAAATTAAATAGCCCACCCACCAGATGTCTAGTCCTAGTCCTGGGCATGAGGTGGGGTGTTCCTATATTGGTGGTTAACGAGATGAATGATTTCTTTATAAGGCTTGGGCAATGCTCCTCTCTTTGAGCTAAGCTTTGGGGGCAGGGGTGGGGGGGGTGGGGTTGAGTTAGGTACAAGACCTAATTTTACAGATTGTTTGCTCTTTACGTTAATTCATGTTGTTCTTTTGAGTGTTCTGTGGATAATGAAATGCTACTTACAGATGCCATTTTGTCTCCTAATGGATGGCCTGGCAAAGTCTGGACATCTTCTTGAAGCAAAATCAGTATTTGATGAGATGATGAAAAAGCAGGTGAAAACCGGTATGTATCTTTCATACTCTGGCTATTGTTCATTTTTTTATTTCTAATAAAGAATATTGGACTTCACTGTGAGAGGTAGTAGAGAAATCAATGAAATATGTTCTTGAGCTCATCAATGTTTCTCAGTTCATATCGGAATATACTTGGTGCCTTTTGCTTCCTGTGTATGTTCAACC
The DNA here is from genome assembly GCF_002878395.1 of Capsicum annuum. NCBI lineage: Eukaryota > Viridiplantae > Streptophyta > Magnoliopsida > Solanales > Solanaceae > Capsicum > Capsicum annuum. The sequence goes on from NC_061121.1 coordinate 11,844,851, forward strand.
ACGATTACCTTTAGCTGGTTTGAACATATTGTTTGCAAACTCCTGTATATGTTGAAGCTGGTCAAATTACTTTTCAATATTTTATGTGCTGCGTCTGTACAAATTCTTTGTGCTCTCCAACAAAGGGCATTGACTATTGCTGCTACTTCTTAATTTGCTTTCACTATCAATTTTGTATTTCCAAGGGGTGGTTGTAACCTTAGATTACCAACTCGATGTGGTCTTCCTTTCCTTGTGAACTAGCATTGCATCACTTTATTATATTTAAGGGGTTTCTGTGAGTAGTTGCAAGTCCCTTAACGTATTCACTGTTTGTGATTTACAGATTATTCTATTTATTCCAATGATTTGCACCCAGTCTCCTCAGCTCCTTGCAAAACTTTAAAAGATCCATTTTCTCAATTATTTATGAGGTAAAAATAGGAAAGTATGATGAAATAATATAAAAACCTTAAAAGATCCATTTTCTCAATTATTTATGAGGTAAAAATAGGAAAGTATGATGAAATATATAAAAAATTACTACAATTAAAAAAAAACAGTCACACTAAATAACAGATAAAAAAACCATTGAATAGCAATGTTAGAATATGAGTAGGAATAGGAATAACATATAAAATTCTACTTGGAAAAGGAATGTAATGCATTGTTTATAATAGGGTCTAAATGTAGTTATGTAGATACACAATTCAATAATATTTTTCTCCATTATTTTTCACATGGTATCAGAGCATTGGTGAGAAACTTCAAAAAAAGAAAACTCAGTCACCGTACGTTAATTTTGGTGATTGATTTATGTCATTATCTGTTTTGTGAGTGGTGTACAAAATCCACCACCACCATGAAGATCGAAAAGCGCAGGCGACAAAAACCCAACCAAAACCATCGGAAAACTTTAAGTCACGCGCTCCCACGTGCCGGAGCATGAGATATTCTTCGATCGACTTTTTGAGTTGCTCCTTTTTTGTTGGGGTCGGCCAGCTATTCCGAGCTCCAGCCAGTTCCTTCTTTTTAGATTCTAACAAGTTTTTTCAGATTCCGATGAACTCTAATTTCGGGGACTTCATATTTTTTTCGACGAGTTCTTAGCAATATCATACATTCAGATTCTGTTTCTTGGTTTTTTCAAGTCAAAATTCATAAGATGTCTTTTGGGTATAATATTTTGGCTCTAAAAATACCGGAATTGGAAGTTCAAGTCCTATGATCACTTCCGAACCATTAATGGGAAGTTCAAATCATTTAGCTTGGACTTCCTCGGTTGAGTTGTCGTGCAAAGGTCAAGGTGCCCAAGATCACTTAAAGATCAATGCTAGTGCGGTAGATGAAAAGGCAAAATCTAGTGAGGAAGATATGAAAGCCAAAGAATAATGGTAGAAGGTTGATGCTCAATTATGTAGTCTCTTGTGGAGATCTATTGATTCCATAGATGCCTTTGTTTCGCCCATTCCGGATATGTTATTTAGTTTGGGAAAAGGCTCGTGGTTTATACACTAATGACGTATCTCATTTTTATGATGTGATATCTTGAATGACCAACTTGAAGAAACAAGAATTCGATATGTCTACTTGACAGGTACAAGCAGTCATGGAGGAATTTGTAACATTGATGCCTGTCACTGCGGATGTGGAAAAACAACAAGAGCATCGACAGTTGTTTTTAGTTCTTACACTTGGACTTTTTATAGACCATGATTCAATACATCATCAGATTTTAGCTAGTTCTAGGTTCCTATAATTGATGAGTTATTCTCTCGTCTACTTCGTCTTGCTGTGCCTCCCAATCACAAAGTAATTCTATCACCCATCGTTGACTCCTTTATTCTCGAATCTCAAACCATAGAAAAAACGAATATATCAGCGTATGGAGAATCGACGAGGAGGAGGTCGTTCTGGAAAATCTCGATCTAAGTGTAGTTATTGTCATAAATTAGACACACAGAACATATGTCATATTTTGCATGGTCCACTACCCAGTTATGATCCTATTGCTGTAAAGAAATATAATGAGTTCCTTTGGAACCGAGCAAGTAAGCAGACATCTCCACAACTTAATCGACTATCCAATAATGATCATATTGCTTAGACGGAATATGATAAGTCCCTTTAGTATCGAACAAGTAAGCAAACATCTCCACAAGTAGCCTCAGTTGCTCGGCCTGATGCTTCTGTTGCTGGTTTTTCTTTTGCTTGTGTTTCACAGTCTAGTACTCTTGGATCATGGGTCGTGGACTCAGGTGCTCCTGATCATATTTCTTGTAACAAATCACTTCTGTCTAATATTGTTTATTCACAAACTCTTCCTGCTATACTTTAGCCAATGGATCCGAACAAAATCAAAAGGAGTTGGACTAGCCAAACCCTTATCTTTTGTCACTCTAGCTTTGTTTTTTATGTCCCTTGTTGTCCTTTTAATCTTGCAGTTGTTAGTCGTTTGAGACGTGCCCTTCATTGTAGTATAACTTTTTTTGATGATTCTTTTCTAAAGTAGGACCGCAGTATGGGACAGGCGATTGGCACATGACATTAATCACAAGGCCTTTACCATCTTACATTTTTAAATTCCTTCACAACATGCTCCGTAACATTACGGACCCTCCATACCTAATTCACAAACATTTGGGACATTCGAATCTATCCAAGCTACATAAGATGATGCCTGGTTTGTCTAGTTTAGCCACATTAGATTGTGAGTCGTGTCAACTTGGGCAACACTCTCGTGCTGCATTTTCACGTAGTATTGATAGTCAAGTTTGTTAGAATATGAGTAAGAATAGGAATAGCATATAAAATCCTACTTGGAAAGGGATTGTTATGTAGTGTCTTATTAGGAAAGGATTGAAATGTAGTGTCTATAAATAGAGCCTCAATGTAATAATGTGGTTACAACAATTAAATAATATTTTTCTCCTATATTTCTAACATGGTATCAGAGCCTCGACAATCTTGGTAGAGAATCAAAGAGCTTCCGCTGCCGGCGGGCGGCTATAACACATATATGTTGTCCGTCCAGCCAATGATCATGTTAGCCAAGTTAGGCCACCGCACTTCTTTCCCCTACTTTCTCATATCTAATTTTTGTAGCATCATGCATCTTTCTGGTGACTATTTTTTCATATCAGATTTGCGTAGCACCGTTGATACAAGTGTCAAGCCAAGACCTTTCACCCGAAGTCAAGCTAAGGAACTTCAACAATTTCAATCATTGTTTATGCACTTGAAGGCGTGTGAGAGTGTGATGCATCCGGACCAAGGGAGGGTACTTGATGGTTTGTGAAGAAGAGCTTTGAAAGAACTACTTTCTTACATCTCATGGGCGCCTAAAAGGAGGGGGTATTGTGGACTTTTTTGCACTCTTAAGTTACACTCAAGAGGCGCCTCTTTTGAGACTTCATTAAGGGCTTTAGAGTTTTATTATGTAATAGTATAAATAGACATTTTAGCCTCTATTTTCATGAGACTTTTGATGATATTGAACATTACTCTTAACTTGTAGTTTTTAGTCTCTAGTTGGTAGCTTGAATCCGAAATTTGGACCTTAATACATTTGGAGTTGGTTTTTCACTTGTATTGGGTTATTTGTCAAGAAAGGTGTGCTTGAGGAAGTGTAAGTCCTTTGGGTCTCCTAAGAGAGTGGTTTGAGCTTCCATTAGTGAGGTGTGATTGAAGATTTGATACATCTTCTTTTGTTAATCACATAGTGGAAGTATGGGTTTCTCTATTATCTTTATGTTTATGCAATTCTTCTTCTTCATCTCCTTCTAGTGTGTTGATTTTCCCTTTGTTTACTTGCTGATTTTTGCATTCTAGTGTCAATTTCGTGTGTTTGGTAATCTATAGGCTATCATTTGGTATCAAAGCCTTGTTTAGGGTTGTTCCAACATCCCTAAATCTTGGTTTTAGTGTTCTTATTAAGAAAACTCAACAAAAAAGAATCAAATATCTGAAAATCTCAAAAAAATTGTGTGTTATCTTGTTGTTTTTAGTAGATCCGTGAGTTACAAGTTAGATCTACTAAATTTTATTGTGTTTTGGAAGTTTCTTGTGTTAGATTCTTGTTCTCTAACACCTAGGGAGTCTAGATCTACACTTGGAACAAGATTTGGTTGAGTTTGAGCTAAGAACCTCCATGGATATGGTGTTTTTTGAAGCTTTTAAGCTAGATCCGAAATTGGGCTTGTGATTTGGACGAGTTTTGTAGGTGATTTTTACATATTTGAGTTCACCTTGGCCTAAGGAACCTAAATCTACAAAAAAATCCAGATTTGGAGTTCATTTGGTTAGGAGTCAAACTTTGGTTAACTCTTAAATATTCATCTTGTTCTTCCATGTTCATCAAGTCTTGCTAAGGAAGAATACTCAAAGAGTTTGTTTGATCCAAAAAGGGAGAAGAAAGAGAGTGTACTTGGTGTTTGTGAAGGAATATTCCTTGGCATATTCATTGTCATCCAAAAGAAAGAAGACACAAAGGGAATAATCAAGTACAATTGAAAGTACAAGGGGGAACCAATCCATTTTGAATTCATTTGAAGCTTCAAAAGGGCTCCAAACCTTCAATTTTTCCCTCCCAAACGAAAATTCTTCTTCTCCAAGGGTGTTCTAGGCCGAGACTTGAAAATTTTGGGTGAAAATTTTTGAAAACTCAACGTCCAATCATTGAATGCCACGTCATCATAGCTCAATGGCCAAATTAAGTTCTTAGTTAGATTTTCTAGTTTCTAATTGTTGTTTCTAGTTTCAATTTTGTTGGTTCTATCACTAATTAGCAAGCTAGTAACTACCTACTAGTTTGGTAATTAGATTAGAGTTCATTTATTTCGTGTCTTCATTTTTTTTTGCGTGCTTCTCTTTTTAAAGTCGTATTTTGTTGGTTCAAGTTCGTGCATCACTTTATTTGAGTCGTTTCAAACAAAGATCGATTCCGGACCAAAGCTTCTCACCTCTCAAGTAACTTGCCAAGTATTGCCAATGATTCAACACTTGTGAAGCCAAGTGTGAGGTGAGGTTGAGTGAGAGTGTGGTGAGGCCTTCTTGAACTAACTTGTTTGTTTGTTTTGTAGGTTTTCTCTTTGCTGTTTTTTGCTTCTTATTAGGTACTTTTGACCATGGAATCCGAGGGTTCTTCATCCCAATCTTTGGGAAATGATGCTATTGGAACCTTGATGGCTCGGCTTGAGGCCATTGCTCGAAAAATGGATGATAATCAAGATGCTATAAAGGGTGATATGGATTCATGGAGGAGTGAAATGGCATCCTTGACGGGTGGTGTGATTAGAATGAAAGCGAGGGTTGATAGATTTTATCCACCAAAGCCTCCACAAAATTCAAACCACCAAGTCCCAAATCCACTTGACCAAAGACCCTACACTCCACGAAACCCCATGCCACAAATCCAAACCCATCATCAACCTAATCTGGTTCCCCTTCTCCATACTTTCCTAAACCGAACTCAATCCATCCAAGTAGGAGAAATGGGAGAGTTAGCACCCAAGGAGAGTGAGGCTAAGCCTCAAGATGGAGAGAAAATGAATGGTGAGGTACAAGGAGGATGTGAAAAAAAAGTGAAAAGGAAAGGGAAACCATGGGTAGTGAAGTTGGAAGGGGAAAGAAATGCTTGATTGGATCTTGTCCACAAAGAATCCTTATTACTCACTAACTCAAATACTAGCATTTTGCCTACGCTCAGTGATCCTGGAAGGTATAGGCGGGTAGTTGGAAAGTTGAATTATTTACTGTGACTAGACCTGACATATCTTTTCCTGTGACTGTTGTAAGTCAGTTTATCCTGTGATAGTCATCCCGATGCAGTTGTTCGTATTCTGCGATATATAAAGTCAGCTCTAAGTAAAAGACTACTCTTCAAGGATCGAGGCCATGAGCATATCATTGGATATACATATTCTAATTAGGCAGGATCACCCTCTGATAGACGTTCTACATCAAGATATTGTGTTTTAGTAGGAGGTAATTTGGTGTCCTGAAAGAGCAAGAAAAAGTGTGATTGCTCGATCTAGAGCGGAAGCAGAATATCGAGCAATGTTTGTAGCAACTTGTGAGCTAGTTTGGATCAAACAGTTGATGAGAGAACTAAAATTTGGAGAAACCGACAAGATGAAACTTGTGTGTGATAATCTAGCAGCCCTTCGTATCCCAACAAATACAGTATTTCATGAGAGGACTAAGCACATAGAGATTGATTGTCACTTTTTCAGAGAAAAGATACTCTCAGGAGATATTGTTACAAAATTTGTGAAGTCAGGTGATCAACTTGTAGTTATCTTCACCAAGTCACTCACCCGTTCTCGTATTAACTACATTTGTAACAAGCTAGGTACATATGACTTGTATACACCAGTTTGAGGGGGAGTGTTAGAATATGAGTAGAAATAGGAATAGTAAAAAAAATCCTACTTGGAAAAGGATTGTATTATAGTGTCTATATATAGGGTCTCAATGTAATTATGTGGATGCACAATTCTATAATATTGTTCTCCATTATTTTTCACAAGCAGATCGTTGCTCATTCTTCTCTAGTCAAAGACAGAATCATATGACTCCATTTATAGCTTTACTCCACTCCAAGTAACATTTGTGCAGTTTCTTCTCGTCCCCTCAAGATTCTTTAGAATTTTTAAATAAAGGGCAGCCCGATGCACTAAAGCTACCGCTATGCGCGGTGTCCGGGGAAGGGCCCCACCACTAGGGTGTATCGTACGCAACCTTACCTTGCATTTCTGCCAGAGGCTGTTTCCAAGACTTGAACCCGTGACCTCCTGGTCACATGGCAGCAACTTTACCAGTTACTCCAAGGCTCCCCTTCTTTAGAACTTTTAGAGAGATGAAAAGATGGAATTAGATAAACGAAACAGTGCAACAATTGAGTTTTAGTTTACCATCGTACGAGTTACGTTTTATGCTTTGATTTAGCTCTTCCAAATCTAATTTTCATAAAAAGTAATAAAAAATTAATTGTACTCTGTAGCTTATCCAAAGTTCCATGTTCATTGTGCTGTTGAGTTATCCCACCGGAACTCCTTCTCTCTCTGCCTATCTTATGATGTGTTGTTTGAGAAAGTACTTAAGGCCATGTCTTCCTTGAAAATAACTAGGAATACTTCAAGAAGACATGTCTTCGAATTAACTAGGGATACTTCAAGATTTTCTGGGTTCCCACTGTTTTTAATTGGTGGTTGGGGTTGAATCTTTTTTCCTTGTGGTATATACGTACAAGTTGATGGTTTTAATAGAATTAATAAATCTGTGAATAATGGGGAGGGAGAATTCAACAATATTAGTTGTGTATTTTCCTATTTTACCTTCATAAATAATTGAGAAAATGGACCTTTTAAGGTTTAGCAAGGATTTAAACTTTAAAGAGATCTAGTGCAAATTATTAAAATAAATAGGATAAGGTGTAAATCACAATCCCTAGACCCCACTTTGTGGGAATATGCTGGGTTTGTTTGTTGTTGTTTTAAGGTGCAAATCACAAATTAGTGCATATGTTAAGGGTGCAAACTGCAAATACTTGATTTCTGTGTATGACTTAGAGTTTTATGCTCTGTGTTATTTTACTTGAAATTCATATTAATTTGATTTGTTCTTTTGGTTATAAATTAGCAGATGGCTACTCCTATAGCATTATGATTTCTGCATTCTGCCGCAGTGGGCTTCTCGAAGATGCAAAGGAATTAGCTTCTGAATTTGAAGAGAAATATGACACATATGATGTAGTTATTTTGAATGCGATGCTCTCTGCCTACTGCAGAGCAGGAGAATTGGAGAATGTAATGAGCATGATGAAGAAGATGGATGACTATGCAATTAGTCCTGATTGGAATACATTTAATATTCTTGTAAGATATTTCTGCAAGGAGAAACTATATTTGCTTGCCTATCGTACCATGGAGGACATGCATAGAAAAGGTCATCAGCTAGAGGAGGTAGGCACAAGTTAAAAAATTCTCACTGTTTTTTTCTTTCATCAATAAAAGAAATTAAAGTGGCATGTGTAGCAGGGTTAACCGTTATTGGTCTTCTGTGTGCGGTTTAACATTCTAGAGATCCCAGACCAGCTTTTTCACCAGATAAAGATAACCTCCCAAACTACTTTTTGTTACTTGGGTTTGTGGCCCAGTATTTGAGAAACCAATATGCTCAACTCAGATGCTCGCTTGTGTTTGTTTGCTACGAGTCAAAAGTAAGCACTTGTGGAGGCTGGCTCAATGAGACATCTGGGTCATAGAAATGAACTGAGTTGCGGTGGATCGACTAGGTAATCATCAAGCCGAGGAAATTGTTGTGGTATAGTAATTTATACTGGCTTGAATTGGAACAAATTTAATTATGCACTCTGCGAGAGTACATGGCATCAAAAGTTCTTTCTGCTTTTATGGTTAATGTGAGTCATAAAATGAACATATATGGGGTTGCTCAGTGAGACATCTAATCATAAATTGAACTAAACTTGCAGTGCGTCCGGGTTACATCAACCATCAAGCAGACGAAAATAGTTGTGTCGGAATAGCTTATAGTGGCTTTAATTGGAGTAGATTTGGTTATGCACTCCACAATGAATACATGTAATCAGAATCTTCTTTTTTTTTTCTTTTCAATAGCAACAGTCTCAAGTCTTCTATTTTGGTGACCCAGAATTGCGGACGTTCAGCTTTTTTGATAATTTATTAGGTGTCCCCCTTTATTAGTTGTGCATTCTATATTTATTTTATTGAGAAGGATGATGTAAATGTTGTTCCTAGTTGTCACACTCACTTTGTCCAACTTGTTCGGTTTTCCAGGGACTTTGTTCCTCTTTGATTTATCATCTTGGTCAGACCCGTGCACATTCAGAAGCATTTTCTGTATACAACATGTTGAGATATAGCAAAAGAACCATATCCAAAGCCCTTCATGAGAATATTCTGCACATTTTGATTGCTGGGGGCCTCCTCAAAGATGCTTATGTTGTAGTCAAGGTACTCCTCCATACCTTCTTTTTCTTGTTTTGCTTTTTCTTATGAACAATCCTAATTTAATCACTAGGTATACAGGACAATGCAGGATTCATCTCCCAGCCGGCTATCAAAAAATTTTCTGTCAACTTCATGAGATCTGGCAATGTAAACATAATCAATGATGTGATCAAGACCATGCACAGCTCTGGACACAAGATTGATCAGGTAACAATTAGTTTCAATTCTCCTCGTATGATTATTGTACTAGATACGCTTCGTCATCCTTTAATATGTCGTGGAACATGGACTTAATTAATGATGTGATGAGAAGGTCATCCAACTTTTCTGGAGACAACCGACAAGATTAACTCTAAAATCTGCTTTAGACTGAGTGTGCCCATTGATAGTAGACATTGTACCAGTAGTATCCAGGAGGGACTAATTGCTAGTTAGATTCTGTCGAGGATTTTGGATGAATCAATTCTAAATTGAATTTGAATTGCACTGGGTTACACCTGTTGTCAGACATCAATGTGACTTTTACATTAATTTGCTTGTGTTTTTTGGCTGTTGAATTCGAGGAAAACATAACTTCAAAATTGTCAAAGACACACTAAATCACCTATCTCTGTCTCTTCAAACACTCTTCTTCTCAGGAATTATTTGATATGGCTATGTCACGCTATATTGCCAAACCAGAAAAGAAGGAATTACTTGTCCAGTTACTGAAGTGGATGCCTGGTCAAGGTTATGCTATCGATTCGTCGACTAGAAATTTGATTCTGAAGAACTCTCATTTATTTGGCCATCAACTTATTGCTGAGACATTGTCCAAGCAGCTTGTGATGTCAAAAAAGGTGAAACCTCACAAGGAAAATGCAAGATAAGGGAAGCTGGATGCCTAAGTTGGACATCAGTTTGCTTTCAGACAACTTCGATATGCTGCAGGTCTTAAGCTGATAATTTATGCTGGCTTTATTGAGTCGAGGGGTTCAGATGACAAAAGTCTAAACAGAGTTGTCCAGTTTACAAACTCGGACAAGGACAAATACAAGGATCCACGAGACCATTTCGCCATAATTTAATTCCTAGAGAACTTATTCCAAGCGAGGCAAAGTTCTTATTACTTCTTACGCTGAACAAAATTAAGTCATATATAAGGATACTTTAGCTCATAAATTTTCATTAAACGAACAAGAAGGACAATTTAGTGGATTCTGCCAATTGTTCACCTCATTGGTATATTAATACCATTTTCTCTTATGTAAATGATTTCCATCCAGTGAAATAGTAATAAGGAAATAATGTCCACGTTAATAAAATAGATGAAGTACTTGTATGTTCTCTTAAACTACTTTCTTGTACCTTCCAAATCTTGTTGCGAAAATATTATAATTATAGATTTAGATAAATGGGGTACAATTATAAAATGTATTCGTAGATATCAATAGTACCAACTTCTCAACTAACATGTTTCAATAACCCATGTATTTTATTGGAAAAAAAAAAAAAAATCATTATCCAAATATGTATAACAAGTCTTTAAGATACATACTATACCACACCCCCCACCCACCCAATCAAACTTTACTTAATTTTATCAATATAATTTCCAATGTCAACCATTATACAATGCCTTGATAACCAAGCAAAAGACATTATTTTATATGACTCTTTTCTTCTAAGAGCTGAAAAAAGGAAAGTCGTGTGTTGTGGATAATTTCTAACTAAAGGTTTCGGGTCTGAGCCTGGATATGGAATAACACTTTTGTTAGGAAACGTTCTATTTGAGACTTTTTTTGTGTAAATTCAAATTTAATATGTTCCAAAACAAATACCGAACAAACGGTGGGATCCAAAAACTGTGAAAGTTCAGGTTTGCTAGTTTCTCATAATTAAAGTATTTATACTTTTAATGAAAATAACTAAAATCTAAACAGTACATCAGTTACACTAAGTGAGCTGAAAATAAAATGGGCATCTTCTGTGTTGGGCCATCGTAAGCAATTGAGATAAAAGTGTAGAAATACCGTTTAGTGGCCACTTTTTGACGTAAATTTTCTACTGATAGCTTATTTGGATACAGCTATTTAATTTGTACCTATTTTTAAAAAAAGAAAAAAAAAAATATTACACATCTATCCACTTAGAAACAATTTTGTTATATGGCAAACAACATAAATCCCGATAATTTAAAGTTTACTTACAAAAAATTTCAATATTTTGCATAATTACTGAAAATTTCGATTTTAGGTATATCGAGATACATGATTAGCTCTCGATACATTCAAGGAAGATACAAATTTTTTTCTTTGTATAGATAAATAATTAGCTTTTGATACATTTTTTTTCGATTTTAGGTCCGTCGAGATACATAACTAGCTACCGATACATCCAATAAAGATACATAATTAGTTGAAAGTTTTGTAATTACTTTATAAGAATAGGAATTTGTGTAAATATAATAAATTAAAATATATGTTTATATTATTTTTCCTTGTTATATCTGAATGTTAGGATTAAAATGATTGAATTCACTCACATAGGACTGAATGTCAGAAAAAAAAAATGTCTGAACTTTGTCTAAACATCACTCACAATTTTACATGTAACTTTAGAAACTACACATGTTTAAAGTTCTTTAAACTAATTTTGGTACGCTGCGGAATGACTTAAATGGGAGTCTCAAAATCGAGTAAACATGAAAGAAACTAATTATGGGAGTCACTCTCTCACAAGAATTCATTATAATATATAAAAAAATATTTTCTTTAAAAAAAAAATATATATATATATATATATATATATTTTTTATATTCTCTTCTCCTTATATAATAAAATATAGAGAAATATTTTCTTTAAAAAAATATTCTATTTTCTCTTCCTTTCTGTTGTGTGTCTGGCAGGAAAGTGAAATCCCATAAAGGAGGAAAAATTCCAAAGAGAGGAATAAAGGTGATGAAAATCTTCTCCTGTGCATGTGAATCTCAGATTTTGTGGGTACTAAGAGCCGGATATGCTAAAAAAAATGGTTGAAAATAAAAATTCTTTAAAAGTGTTTTTGAAAGTGCTGAACTTATTTTAAAAATAAGCAGTTAAGTGTTTGAATAAAAGTGCTGAAACTGAAAAAGTTATTGATGTGTTTAGTAAATAATACTTTTAAGCACTTGTTTTTTTGTCAAAATATCTGAAATATCCTTATAACCATTAATAATATATAGAGTTGATTATTATTAATTTTTATTGCTAAAATGATTCAAACTAAAATTAATATGTATTTTAATATATATATATATATATATATATAAATATAAATATTTTCATGAATGACTATTAATTTGTGCGTTAAAAAAATATTTTTTTTAAGAGTTTAAGTGTTGAATGTTTGTGTTTGAAAAAGATAGTTATATATTTAAAGATTATTTGTTTCTTCATGATTCATATCATTAAGGTGCAATTTGTGACGACACTTCATGTTCTTATTAAACTGGACTTGTTGCTTTTAACCTTCGAGGATAGTGTTAATATATATGCCGAACTTATCATTAAGTAAAATATATATGTTACTAATCATTATAATTACATTAATAGATAAATAGTTTCATACAAAAGAGGTACTAATATGGCTAGAGTTAAGTTCGCCATATTAGAGTAAATCTTGAAAGTATTAATCTTTTGATTGTGTTTCAGGAAACGTTGAAATCCAATTTGCCTAAGGAGGAACATGTGTCCAGATTTCTTAAGAGAAAAAAGGCATTGAGAACCCCAGATACCAAAATTAATCAAATAATGATATCAAAAAGATGATCTTCAACAAGAAGGTGAAAGGCTACAAGGGTAAATTTGGAATAAGGAATAATTATAAGGGACATAAATTTAATTTATTTGGTTAACTCTAATAGCTTATAATCTTCCGTACTTCTTATTTTTGACTTAAAGAAAAGCCAAAATTAATTTTTTTAAGCACTTATAAAATTTACCAAATATTTTTTTAAGCAAAAAATAGCTTATGAGCTATTTTGATCAACTTAAAAACTAACCCAAACATCCACTAAAAGGGAAAAGGAAGGGTGAATAAATTCATCAAATTAGTCTCATTTTATTTTCATCCTAACTCGTGTTTACATTAAATTAATAAATATGTGATTAGAGGCGAAACCAACAAAATTAATGATGTAAGTCAAAAATAATTGAACTTAATCAAGCCTAAATATTGTTTAATTTTGACTAATGAATTAATGTATACTTAATTTCACCTTATTAAATCACTTAGAATATGTTTAGTACTTATGGAGGAAAATATTTTCACTAATTTTTTTTCTTATTTTTAGTGAGTTAATATGTCTCGAATGACCTTTTCTTTTTCTCTATTGAAAAAAAACAAGTTACTTAAAACACTAACTTTTCTATTGTACAAAGCGTAGAGAATAAAAGTTCCGCCAGTAACATTTCATTTTTATTGTCTTCTCCCCATCGCCAAACAATCCATACACGCCCTCCCACCACCCACTAACCACCTCACCACTACCCCAACCCCTCGGCTCCCATACCCACCTTCCACCCTACCCCCTCACTACCACCTTTTCTACGCCCTAAATATTTGTATGGTAATATTTTATACTTTATTTACTTAATATTATAAAATAAATAGAAAAAAAGTATTTTGGTTCATAATTGGTAAGTAATATTCATGGAATAACTGATAAAGTTATTTCCATGTGCTCAGAAAGGTCACAAGATCAAGATATAAAATAGTCGCTTACGGAGATACAGAACAAGAATGCGTACAATAGATCAGCCCTTATAATTCGATCCTTTCTCAGACTATGTTCGTAACAAAAGCTTATTACACCGTCTTGTTCTTTATTTTCGTTCGTATCAAATACATCCGTAGTTAGGGGTGGAGCCAGCTTACGGTTAGAGGATTTATTCAAACCCCTTTCAATCAAAAAAATTATATTATTTATAAATGATTAAATTTATTTTTAATGTATATATTATAGATATTGAACCCTCTTCAACTAGTTCATATATTTATCTTTTATATTTTAAACCTCAAAATAAAAATTCTGACTCCATCATTGTTCTTACGCCCTTAGTGATATAGGGTGCCTTTTAATGAATGTCACTCTCAATGCTTGGGCATACCCTTTTCCTACTTTATAGTATTGCTGAATTAAATTAAATTCTTGTTATCCATTTATAAGAGGGACACATAAGGGATTCTCAGCAGATTTTGTTTATCCTTTCCTATGTATGTAACAACCATACAAATTTAGAGGGAACATATATTAGTACTTCTTTCTGTTACTTTCTCAGTATACCAAGTTGCATGTTTGTTACTTATTATAAATTACTCCCTCCTCTCTCCATCTTATGAAATTTTTGTTATAGCATTTATAATCGCTTTCGATTTAGGTGGGCAACCTGACAAATATATATTTATAGGAACTAGCTAATCGATTTCCCGAATAAAACTGTAAGAATTTGGAAAGGTAAATATGAACTAAAGGCTAAACAATTCTCTTGAACTATAAAAAATTCACTTAAATTATTTTGTACTATGAAAAAGGTCACAATAATTTAATTAATATGGACTAAAGCGAGTAGTAATTAATGCTTTTTTTGTTTCCTAATGCAACACATTATGGACCAAATTAGTTTGGATAAAACTCATTTATTTGAATTGCATGGTGGAAGACATCGCTCATTTCGTTTTTACTTGTTCGCTATATTAAAACTAAATTTTCATTTTCATTTTCATTTTCATTTATCCACTTTAGCATATCAAGAAGAGAATGATATTTTTTTCCAAGTTTAATCATTAATAGCAATTATTCATCTCTCAACTATTTCTCATTACTTGAGATTATATACTAATTAACATGAATATTATAATGAAATAAAAATTTTAAGAGTATTTATTATTCTTAAAAAATGTGCAAAATATATTATGAACAAATAAAAGTGAACAAAAGAGTTCTATTTAACCATGCTCCATTTCTTTAAAGTAGATTTTATTCCTTTGATTAATAACTTGTCTACTGATGATAAAGTAAAAGTATACAAAATAAGTAAACTTACGAAATAATCAAATATTTTTTAAAGTGTTAATTAGTGCATGAAAATCATGACATGTTTAAAAGCGTTAGAAACACGTACGATACACACTTTTGCCTTACTTGTAATAAAAGTTTCCCCATAATACCATAATAAATCAACAAAAACAATTCATATCATGAAATTATTTATTCATCATAATACCTAGCTAGCTAGCTGCTTTTCGTTGAAGAAAAATAAATCATAGTTATGATCTAGACTTAATTTAGAAGAAATGGATATGCAAAATCAATAACTCTCAGATTGAGCCAATATATACTTTAGTTATTTTTAAAGGATGTGTTACATATTAAGTCGGTCAGTTAAAATAATTATATTCGTTAGTTCAATATACAGAAATATATGCTGCTATTTCGTATCAGAAATGTACAGTTAATATATTTCATATAATAATATACATTTGTTGGTTGTTACACTTATTTTGATGGGCGACTATACAGCATATATACTTTACTGCTTACTTTACTGCTTGTCGTGAGACATTATTTGGTTTATTAAACATTGTATATATAAGTTAGCTTTTAATATTATTTAATTAATGAATTAGGTTAAACAATCATGTTTCATATGGAGCTATAATTACTAGTTTAATTCTTAACTTAAACTGTCGTGTTTTCAGAAATTAGTGGTTATTTTATTTGCTTCATTATATGTCTTAAGTTCATATATAGAATAATATACCCGTCCAATTTACGTGTGAATTTTAAAATGGGATTACACTTACAAATATGAATAATGGTTACAAAAAGATTTCACAATCGTATTGAATTAGTTCACATGTTGTTTTAGAAGTTATAGTTTGGCCAAATTTTTAGAAAACTAAAAGTGCTGAATTTTTGCCTTAATAAACGCTTAATTCTAGAGGGTAATTGATGCGTTAGATTCAAGGGCGGCTCAACGCGAATTGTGGCCTAAAGCCAACTTTAAGAAGAGGCCTTAAATTTAATTGATAAAATTATAAATATATTTATTTGATTTCTTTTCTTTTTGTTTTATGGTGATGGTGTACATGTCATCTTGTATGTATATTGACTATTCATGTTACTACACGTTAGTGCTTATTAGTATATAGTTTTTGAACTTGATGTTAGTTTTTGAATATCTAAATTTTAAATATTGTATTAATCTAATCTTATTTAGCTTCAAAAATTAATCAAATTAACCGTCGAAATAAAAAAATTGCATAAATTGAGACGAAAGGAATATTTATTTGAATAATGTCTACTTGTTTCTACATAAACTCAATAAAATATTTAAAAGACATGCATAAATTTTATTCTTTTAACGAAATAAGGATACTAATTCTCTAATATATGATACTAATTCTCTAATATATACTATATAATATTAAATATTAGTGAGAATATGTGGCCTTTAATTTCGGGGGGCCTAAAGCCATGGCTTTAATTGCTTCCCCCTTGAGCCGGCACTGGTTAGATTGAGTTTTTATATTAGGAACAATATAAATATTTTTAGATGGTAACAGAAGTTAAAATAGTACGCTTTTATCAAAAAGCACTCTGAGATTCCTGATTAAAATTTTAAGTTTTTGAAGTTATGTTATTTGTTATTTAAGGTTGCGGTTGAATATGCATTTTACATGAAAATATTTAAAGATCAGTTTTTCAAAAATCGATCAAGTTTCATGGTCAAACAAAATTTTAAAGACAAAACTTTTAAATCTGATCCAAAATCAAGGCCAAGCGCGAGCTGTGATTATAATTTTGTCAAAAATGTTGTTGAAATAATTTAACCAAATATAAATTGCTACTCTCCATAAGTAATTTTTTCAAAAAAAAAAAATCATTTTTAATAATTCTTTTAATAAAAAACTAATCAATTCTTTTTGAAAAAAAATGGTGAAAGGCTATTCGATTAATAAGTCGGACACTTGTTCTGGTTTAGTCAAGCCTTTTTTTTTTAAATAGTCTTTGGAAATGATTTATTTCCCAAAAATGATCTTGTATGAAAAATATAGATTTTCAACTAATTATTTGTGGCTTTCCTTTAAAGCAAGGAAAACATTCTGAAAAGAAATAACGATGTTGTCAGAAATTACAGACAAAGACACGTCCTTTTTAAGCTTTCTGACGTGGATGATGACCTGGCACTTTTTAAAGACAAATCTAGAGTGCCCTTTGAACAATATGAATAGCCAAAAATTAAAAAATAAATATTAAATATAAATAAATAAAAAGAGAAGAATTAATTGAAGAAAAAGTTAAAAAGAATAAGATGGTCCATAATATAATAACGTGAAAACTTATAAGAAAAAGTTCTGCTGAAAAACACTGGCACGAGTCACGTGCATTAGTGTGGTTTTCAAGATCTACAATATTTTTAATAATAATTGTTTGTTAGAGTATAATATACGTAATAAATAAAATATTCCATCTCTTTCGTTTCAGTTATTTTGCTTACTAAAAATAACAGATTCCAAAATAATTCTCAATAATAATAATAACGTATTCAGTGTAATTCTACAAGTGAATCTGAAGAGAATTATATGCACACAAATCTTATTCTATCTTAAAAAATAAAGATGTTATTTTTGATATATCTTAACTATAAAAAAGACCGAAAAAGAAAATAAGGAGAGTAAAGTCATGGCAAAAACTAAACTTAAAAAAGTACGACCAAATATTAATTAAAGAACAATTATTACAGTAAAATAAAAAAGAATAATTGGGTAGAAAATAAAAAGTACTAACCAAAAGTGGAATAAAATGTGATGAAAAGAAAGTGGTATTGAATTTTTGAATTAAGATCAAGAATAATTTAATCAATTACCTGTTTAGTAGTTAATATTTTTTTAAATAGCATGAAAAAAAAGTATAAAATATATAGGAAGGAATTCAATTTTTCGTGTAGGATACTTTGATGATTATATGAATCGATGTTATGCATGCATGTATGAGCAATTAGAACATTCATGGAATTAGATTCTCTATACATCTATTTTAATATGTAAATAAAGATTTGAGAAGGATTAATTAAGAATAATGTGGTGTGATAGCTAAGATCTCTTTAATTTTAATTCGATGCCTATTTTATCTATATAAATTCAAATTTTCTCTTAATTAAATACATATATAGTAATTGATCCATAATGTACAATTAAAACACATATACAGAATATATGTATATATAACATAATAGCAATTTTATTTTACTTTTTTATTCGGTGTCCGATATCTCCTTTAAATCATAATTAATTCTAATTTACACCAAATAATTTCCCTTAAAAAGTAAAACGTTTGCATTCAACTTGATACTCGAAATAGTACTTAAATTTTCTTGAAAAGAAAAAGTAATTCAGTTAATAAAGTACAAATTTATACACATAGGGCTTTGACCTAGCTAGACGAATAATTTTTTTTTCATATAGAGCTAGACAAATACTTAAAAAAGCTTCTTTTTAATTAGCCTTTTTAGTCTAAAACAGACAAATTTAGGGTGGACTTATGATCTATGCATGGTTGGTCTCTTTTCTACCAATAGTGATATGGTTAAATATATAATTTGTACATTTTTTTTTTGGTTATTTTGAAAGTTATATATCATTTCTTGTTTCTTGAATATTTCTTGGTTTTGTCATGCAAATTTCTCGACATTTTCTTTATATTTTCGAGGTTAAGCTTGATATATATCATGATTCATGTCAAAAAGCCTTGTAGAATGAAATGTCACTAGATTTTGGGTTTTGTATATTTACTTCAACATATGAGTTTATAGAATAACAAGAGTTATGGTAGATTTAGTAAGTAGTGTCAGAATGTGCCTTGAATTTTCTATTTTATTTGATTTCTGTCATAATTAGAATTATTTGAAAAAAGATTTGCTTGTTGGAATAAAAGATCTCTTTTTCTTATTAGGTTTGTAGTCTTATTTTATCTCTCTCCTCAATTCATGATACAATAACATTCATAATGTAGTTGTTTAAGAGTTTTGTTTAGGGAGAGATTTTCTCAGTTTTATATTTAGGCCAATTGGTCAATCATAAATATCCTTTTTAGTTTAGTTTTGTGTTATTGAATTATCACCGTCTTGATTTGTAAATTTTATGCTTCCGCGCATGACGCCCTCTCGATTTCGAACCCAACAACTAATATTTCATCCTTAATCAGAGGGTTTCGAGTTCGAGTCGACTTGTCAAGGAGCGCTTTACTCCAATATGAGACTTTCTGATATGAATTCAAATTCAATTGATCGAGCTTCGATATGAATACCAAAAACCACTTTTGAAAACCGAAAAAAAAAATTATAATAAAAGAGCTATGCTTCCAATTGACATATATATGTTGACCAAAAAAGTCTGGCCATAAAGAGAAATATTTTCAACATTGAGACTCATAGCCTATAGGCAAGACATTATATTTAACTGAATAAATTTGTCATGCTACTTTAATTTATCTTTTTAATTATCACCTAGGCATGCCTAAAAGCAAAGGTTGATTAGGAATATCACTTGAAAGCTGTGATCTTAGTTTAAAAAATAAAAGACAAATTGTTTGCATTCACCAGAAATTAATTGAGCAGACAATTTCCTGGACTTTAGCTCTAATGTCGTTAAAATTAAATTAGGTTACATTGTAAATTAAAAACATAACTTTGCGTCTATAAATACTACTTATTTAATTTATATTTACTAAAATTGAAAAAAGTCTAAAAGTTGGAATAAAAGAAAAAAGAAAAGAGTGAAAAAATCTATTTATCTCTATGAGAATGTAATGCGCAACTTCACTGCAAAAAATAAGAATTAGCTCTGAAATTTATTGGCAAATAGTTTAGGTTTTTTTTTGGTGATATTTGTTGACTATTATTAAGGTCGACAAATTGGTGCATCAATATTTTCCATGACAAGAGATATAATCCACGAGGACATAATACATAAGCAAATATTTAAATTTGGTCTCAGCTGATAAGTAAACACTTTAATTTTGAGAGTACATATTCAGACATCTCAAACTTGCCTCGGTGTCAACTGGCAAATTAACATCTCAACTTGTTCTTACTGTGTCTCGTGGACAACCAATATTGACATGATAAATGAATTTTACAGGTTTTTAAATAATTATTTTTTAAATTGGAGTGTTTAATTAACACATGATAAGACGATTGAAGTGTCTAGCTATATATGTATGCTCAAAATTAGTTAAAGTGTTTACTTGTTAGGTGGGACGAGTTTGAATGTTTGATTATGCATGTATTATCCCACTGACAAGGTAAGGGGCACATTTTAAAGTGCCCATTATGGTATAGAATACAAATATATAAAATATATGTCAACTCTATTATTGACAATTATTCCTAGCAGGTGGAAAACAACTCTTCTCCATAATCCATATATATCCACTTTTATAATTTTCTTCCATTATATTGAGGAGAATAATTCAAATACCAAAGGTGAATGGAAGGCAAAGTATCATGTTTCTTGTGGGACTTTTTTGTGTGTGTTTATATATATATATATATATATATATATATATATATATATATATAATGG
>NC_061121.1:11865530-11885982 GCF_002878395.1 Capsicum annuum
TGTGTGTTTATATATATATATATATATATATATATATATATATAATACCCTTGAGCTTTACAAATTTCCTTTTACAATGGAAATGTTTCCAACGTTTTTTTTCTCAATACTTTTTAGTCAACTCATTTTAAGGATAAATTGTTATTTTGTCTAAGGAATCTTTGTATACACTTCATATGTTGTACATTCGACAGGGTTTGTTGGGATGGAGGATTTTCTGTAACTAATTTATGTCTTGCTCTAGTGAGAAAAAGAAAAAAAAAATGAAAAAATTTTGTAAAAATGAAATTGAGGAGGAGGAGGGGGGGGGGGGGGGGGAAAAAAAAATTTTTTTTTAGTTTTAATATCCCTATTGACCCTATCTCAATAGAAAAGGGGGAAAAAATGGGGTTGGGTGGGTGGGGGTGTTTAAATTTGAAAATCATAGAAAATGTTGAATTTCCCTCCTAGTAGAAAGAATTGTGTTTAAGTTTATTATATATTTTTTAAAAAAAGGAAAGGATAAAAAAATGTTCGTAAATTATGTGAAATTGAACAAAAATATCTGTTGTTAATAGTTTGGTCTAAAAATATTCTTATCGTTAATAGTTTGATCCAAAATTGCTTCTATTATTAGTTGATTAGTATCGTCTAGCACATAAGCAGAATATTATGCATTAGTTGTTGCTACTTCTGAAATGAAATCGGTCCAGCTTCTCCTTCGAGAGATTGGATGCTTCACTACCTTCCTTCCCATTTTCTGCGTGATAATTTTAGTACCACCTATTTAACTACTAAATATTAATCCCATTATTCATTTTCGAATTATAGGGATATTTTTGGACCAAACTATTGACAACAATAATAATATTAACAGGGAACATTTATGTGTTCAGTTTCATAATTTCAAGACATTTTTTTACCCTCTTACTAGAAAAAACAAAAGAATTATATCGATGTAATGTAAAAGCAGTTACAACAATATCAATGGAATCTTCCTCTTTAACTAAATTGAGCTTTCGGATTCGAGCCTTATCAATAAAGTCATTGTTACTAAGGAATGATTTATATTTTCTGACATGAATCAAATTAGTTTGGTTTCAAATCAACCATCGACACTGAATAGAAAACAAAAAATGAAAAGGAATAGAATAAAACCACAGTCTTCCCTCTACATGAAAACAAAAACTATATATAGATGAAATATTTACCCTACAACAACTTGAAGAACATTGACATACAAATCAATATTAATAGAATCCAAGATTTTGTTTTGTTTTTAAGAAAATATATATTGATAGTAACTACTCAAGCTAGCTAGAAATTGTCCAAAAATAGTTCATGGACCATAAAATCTTATTAATTCAATTAAAAAAAAAAAAAAAACCTACATATATTACAACAATGAGTAAGACAATTTCTCTGATTTTCTTGGCACTCCCACACCTTCAAAATTTTTTTAATATTTTGGATTATGACACCCTAGCTAGGTGCTTGTGTGTAAGTTCTATCTTATAGGGTTTTAGGTTTTCTCCCATTTAAATTGTTTTAAAATTTTGTTATTTAATTACACAATCTATATTACCTACACATATATATTATTCATGGTACTGAATAAATTAATTACACTAGCTTTTGTGTGGGTGTATCTCTGCATGCATAATTATGTTACATCATACAAGTACCTTAATTAATTGTAAATCAAATCTAACTTCTTGTGTACTATATGTTACTTTTATAGCCACAAAAGATGTAACAGCATATGTGTAATAATAAAGTGCCAGCTACAACTTGCTAAGAAAGTGTAGAATTATATTGTTACGTATGGAGAAGGATCGTGGTAGAGTGATAAATATGTTTTTATTCTTCATTAAAGACCTTGTATTCGAACCCTGCATGCTGGATACAAAATTACTTTTGTTAGGAAATTTTTACTCTCTTATGGTGAAATTTTTTGACACAAATTCAAATTCAATTGAACCCTAATATACATAATATTAGTTGAACGGACCCCCAAAAATGATATATATGGTGCATTTCCCTCAGCGTTAATTTATTTGGATCTATTTTTCAAGCATTTACTGATGAGGTCTTAACTCTTGTATGACATATGTAGTGGCGGATGTACAGTTCCAACATACTCTTATACAACATAGTAATAATGCAGGGGAAAAAATTTGACCTGAATTTTGTATTTTGTGTTAATAAATTCATTTTATCAGTATAAATTGTTAATTTTATTTTGATTATTTTACTATTTTTGTTTTCTATATTTTTCTATAAGCTGAAGTAAAAATAAGGTCCACATACACTTAATTTTTTCAGACTTCACGGAATTTGTTTGTTATTGTAAATTGTTTATTTAGAACGTATAATATTTTGAAAGGCTGGAATTCATGAACTTTAAATCTTGAAGTACTTGCGACAAGTGTCCCTCAAATAGAGTTATGTAGTTCTTTGCTCCCTAAGGATGTTCAGTATTTACATTGTTTGCATTCACACATTGTACAATCATTTCTAGGAACGGTGCTTTCAACAGAATTTTTTCCATTCTCAGAATCTCGAACCCTCTCTTATAAAAGATAGAAGAATTCTAAACTATCCCGACACAACTCATATTTGTGAGAATTCAAGAAGTTAATCTACCTATATAGACATTACACATTACTTACCAATAAAATAAACATACAAATATTTAAGTATAATTTCATAGAGTAGGGTTTGAAAAGAATAGAGTGTTAATTCGCAAATCTTATTTCTTGCTATCTCAAATAGGAAGATTATTTTCAATTGATCCTCGACTATGGGGGTTACCTACAAGGATTCTAATGGAATGATAAATACTCCTCTATTTTTAATCAGTATCTTGAATTTAAATCCTTCTAAATAAAAAGTCACACGAGTTTAAATTTAGTCAAATTTCAATAGAAATATCGAACACCAAATAAATAATAATGACAATAAATAAAAATGGGGGGTTGGCAGAGGAAAGCATGTGCAAAGGGAGACAATAAGGGGAAGAAGCATGACCCGTGAGACGTGCTTATTTTGCAGTCACTTTGCTTCCCATTGTATTCACTCTTTAACCCCATGTGCTTCCACTCAAATCCATTCAAACATATCATATTTCTTATTAATTCATTAATATTATTTTTTTATTTTCTTTCTTTACAAAAATAAATAAATAAATAAATATTTTCCTTTATTTTAATTTGTTTAACCTATTTTAACTTGGCATAGAGTTTAGTAAATTATAGAAAACTTTTGAATCTTTTAACGCTTCAGAGAGCCCATTCAAGATTTTCTTTACTTAGCGCATCAATATTAAGTTAAGTCAGTTTATCTTATTAAACTATTTGATATTCAAAAGCGCTAATTCGATTAATTTAAATTAATAAAAACAACATGAATTTGAGCCCCGATCTGTACTATGAAGGGGTACTCTTAATCTTAATTAGAGGTCTTAAATTCGAGATCTGAGATTAATTTTTTATGGCAATAAAATATTAATTTTTTTTTACACGAATTTGAATTAATCGCAAGTTTAAAATAAGTATCGTGCACCAAATACGACGAAAAGAACTAAAGTTTAGCTGGATTAAGGGGTAATGTAAATTAAACATGGTCTGAAATTAGGTTTATTTTCTTGAAAATCTGATTAGTTAATTAGCTTTATATGCATTTTAATTTTACAAGCACATCTATTTGTACAAGTTAAAGAATTTAAAAAATAATTTCCATATGAACTATGCTAACTAGGATATCCACCCATGCAAAGTGCATGTTCTAGTTTAGTTTAATTAGCTCAATTACCTATAGGCTATACATAAATTAATGAATCTAATATACAAATAAATAAATTTAAAAGATACTCCTACGTATACGAATACGATTATCATACGTACTTCCTCTCTCTTTTATTTATTTTGTTAAAATCAAATTAACATGTGGGGAAAATAAATATTCTTCTTGTGTCATCCATCTCAAAAGAAATTAAAAGTTCCTATTTTTTTACTCCATATTTATATCGAATTTATATAAGAAAAGTTGTTTGTATACGCATGATGCATTTCTACATTTTTGTGCATTTCTTAGGGTTAAACTTATTATTTTTTTTTATGAGAATATCGAATGCGAATAAATATTTTTGAACTATATATATACCTCGTGTATACGCATTATTGAGACCTCTAATTTTATCAAAAAGAAAAAGAGACCTCTAATTTTAACCAAAAATAACAAGTTACTGTAATATTGTAAGTTTATTGGATCCAATAAAATTTATGTTAGTTATTTGGTTGGGATCCAACAAAATTAACCATATATCATTACTTAAATTTCATTAGACATCATTATTATGCTAAATCAAGGGTCACGTGCAATTAAAGAAAAAATGATGGACTATAAAACCAACGGTCATGTGACCCCATTGAACATAATTTTCCTTTTTCCATTCGATGTTTGATATTCATAATGGAGTCATGTACTCGACTACCATTTAGATTTGCATTTTGAAGAACCCATTTGTAGAATCGGACTGTTTCTAATTTGATTTTTTTTCATTTTCACAAATTCGAACCTAAATTACTGATTAAGAATGAATGGATCCAATCACTCCATCACGACCCATAATGGCACCCATTATATATATATAATCCTTTGAAAATAGATTAATCCATCGTTATTGCTAAAACACTGAGAGAATAATCATATACTGAAGGTTTGTTTATAAGTAATTTACTAATTTTTACAAGATCAGAAAACTGACGGTGAACAGCCAGCAATCCAGATCTTATATATATATATATATATATATATATATACCTTAATCAATTTATCTTCAAAATTACGATTGAGTTTATGATTAATTAACTTGGAAAGAAAATAGAGAAGTAGTACACAAATAAAGAGTTCATTTCAAAAGAAATTTAATTTGACTGCCATCATTTATAAAAGATAGGAGTAGGTGGATAAATAATATTGGTCTATTGGGTTAAAACTTAAAAGTACTTGAATTTGAAATTGAAAAGTTCGTAAAAAAATTAAGAATCTTCATTTTATCCACAAATTTTAGTGAAAGTACATAGTATTAATTAATCATACATCATATATATTTTGCATTGTTCCTTATTAGTTATTATATTTTTTTTAATTATTTCTTTCTTTTTTGTATTGAATTTGCAAAATTTGAATCGATAGCCTTTCAAAAATAGTCTCTCTACCTACAACTTACAAGGTAGTGGTGAGGTCTTCATACACTTTATTCTCCCCAAATCTTATTTGTGAAATTTTATTGAGTATATTATTATTGTTGTATATGTCATATTTATTTATTAATTTGATATAAACAATTCAATGTGAAAATTCTCATATTTTTTCCATTTTTATGAAGTTTCCAATAACTTTGGAGACTTTTTTTTGACTATGCCCTATGCTCACACGTCTTTGAAAGTTTGAATATTGACCCTAGAACAACTTTCTTCGTTTCAAAATAAGTGAATTGTTAAAGTATTTATTGATGTTTCAAAATAAATGAATCATTGATTTTTTTTTTCAAATTTACCCTTATAACTTAACAACTAATTAACTTTTGAAAAAGTATTACCAAGGTCATCTTTTTCTTTTTTTGGATAAAAATGAAAAGTTATGTTAAATTTATGTTTTTAATATTTTTTCCTTAATTTGTATATTAAAATTCAACAATTCATTTATTATGAAACGAAGTGGGTATAAATTAGCATTTAACTACCAGCGCATTTTAGTTCGACCCCGTACCCTCATTTACCTAACATCCCTTACCAAACGTTAAAGTACGCCGACCCCCCACTCCCACGAAAAAAACATGGTCCTACTTTGTATAGGGAAATTTCTTTTTCAAGTACTAATAAATCCTGAATTTCGAAGAGAAACTCAAACAAGAAAATTAAGAAGTGGGTTACTTGGTGGAAGACTGGCTGCGAAAATCAAATATTATTCATTTTATTTGAAATTTTTAATGTTAAAAATAGAATTGAAATTGTATTTAATTATATTTTTGCGACAGAATAATCAGAGTTTGAATTTACTTTTCCTGAAAAAATAACACATAAATAGTCATTCAAATTTGACCTCAGGTGGCAAGTAACACGGTAGCAATTCAATTTTGAGAGTACATATTTAGACATTTTAACTTGATCTCAACTAACAATTAAACACACCAACCGTGTCTGTTTTATCTAGTGGACGCTCAATGGTGTTCCACATAAATTTTATAGGCGTCTAGATGACCATCTCATAAGTTGGAGCGTTCAACTGGCACAATGAAGTTGATTTGTCTAAATGTGCATACTCAAAATTGGAGTATTTTATTGCTTGTTCCGGCCTGATTAAAATGTCTATTTATGTATATATTATGTCTTTTCTAAATATAGTTATACTGTTCAATTATAAAATCACTAAAATTACCTAATACCATACAATCAAATCTGCTCTAAAAGGTAATTTAATAAAATAGATAGTCACATAACATCATAATTAGAGCCCGCCATTATATATCATTATAAATACTTTTCACTTTATTTTAAATTTTGAAATTGGAGTTGATGATGAAGTTGTGGTTAGTTATAAATTTTTAAAATAACATTTAATTATTTGAACCATTTTTTCTAAGAAAATATGAAATATGATTTGAACATAAAATATAATTTAAATAAGATATTAAAAGTTAAAAGATTAGGATAAAATTTTTAAAAGAGAAATATAATAAAGAATAGTGAAATAAAGCTTTGTATGTTTTCCAAATTTCAAATATATTTATTCTCAAATTAAAATATATATATATATTCTCCTAATCAAACATGTCCTTAAATACACACAAAGATGGGAAGGAAATAAAGTCTATTTTTCTTTTTATGCATATGAAGGAAAGGAGAAAAGAAAGCAAAGTATATTTTACAGAAAAAGTAGAGAGTAAAAAAGTAAAGTGTGTGTTTTTTCTTGTCTATAGAGACGCCCTTTGAAACGTAGTGTCTAAATATGGTAGTGCTTGTTACCTATAAGGTAAAAAAGAAAAAAAAAATACATACTACACAATTTGATATGTGTATTTTGTATTTAGATACTTTATCGTAAAAAAATATACGTATTATTTTTGATACTATAGTACTAGTAGTATTGCTACAACAATAATAACATATCTAATATTAATAGTACATATTACATATAAGGTAAATACCACTACACAATTTTTATGTATATTTTTGTATTTTAAATACTTTATAATAAAATAATAAAATTTTATTTTTGATTCTACTAGTACTAGCATATATGTACTATTACAACAACAATTACATATTAAAGAGTAAATGTACACAGAACACATGACTCCTTTGGTACAAGAATTAAGAAATAACTAATCTCAAAATTAATTTTTGGATGAACTTATTTTATGTTTATTAAAAGAATACATGAAATAATTAATTCGAAATTAATTTTAGAATGAACTTATTTTCATGTTTATTAAAAAATGTATAAAATAATTCACTCCTAAACTATACTCCCCTGTTAAAAAAAAAATGATCTACTTTTATTTTTAGTTTGTTTAAAAAAGAATGACTCCTTTTCTTTTTTTTTGCAATACTTTAATTTCAACTTTCTACATAACATGTTTAGAAGATTAAAAGATATTTTGATATATTTGACATAATTTTAATTTTAAGTCATAAGATTTAAATTCTTTTTTTTTATTTTCTTAAATTGTGTGTCAAGACAAGATTGTTATTCTTTGAGTAATTAATTTTTTTTCTCGGATAACTTGTTTTCAGCTAGACCTCTAGTATTAGTAGTACCACATATAAGGTGATACACAATGCACAATATTATATACATATTTTTATATTTTTGATACTTTATAGTAAAAATATAAATTTTTATATTTGATTCTATACTAGTACTGTACTAGTAGCAGTATTATATAATAGGGGGTGTTGGTCAAGAATCAAGATTCACTTTCCATATCGTTGGTCGGAGAGAGAGAGGTCCTTTGATAAGTCATAAATCATAAGTCCTCTTTGTGTTTTGTTGAGAGTTTCAAGAAAATCTTGCTGACCCAAAATTCTCAAATCTTCAACAAATTGTAATGGGTACGTGCCATTTTCTCTTCTTTTTCTTGTTTTCTGTTCCTATGAATTGTTCGTGAAAACAATCTCTCACAGAAATATAAAATACTAATGGTATATAAGCGATGTGATCCGGTTCTTTCTTTGGACTCTACGCTATGCGTAGAGCTTTGGTCTTATTCTTTTTCTTGTTTTCTGTTCCTATGTGCTATATGTGGAAATAATATAGAAATGAAAGATGAGGCTGTGTAACATAGAATCTTGTTGGTTGGTTCTTTATTGAATCCTGGGCATAGTGGAAGTTTTAGCGTGTCGGACAGTTTTGTGTTCTTGGTTCTTGTTTTTTTCTAAAGTTTATTATTTCAGGCCTAACTTTCGCGCACCTCGACTAATGCTTGGTCAGAATAAATGAGAAGAATTATCTAGTGTTTTTCTCTTTGTTAAGAATTGAACGTGAGAACTTATGGTGCTCAACCAAGTATTGTTTTTTCTTGGTTGGTTTTTGTTAATAGTGTGTTTGGGGTTGTGGGTTGTCTTGTTTTTCTTGTTCTAAGTTACGTTCTGTTGAGTTTTGGGCGAAAAAAAAATCATGTCTTTTTTTTAGTTTTTAGTTGTTCTTTTGGTTCTGGGGTTTGGAGGATTTTGGTGCTTGTGTGTGTTGTAGAGTGGAAGGGAACCTCGGAGTAGTCGGTAAAGTTGCTGTCATGTGATCGCGAGGTCACGATTTCAAGCTGTGAAAAATGTGCAGAAATGCAAGGTTGGATTTTGGTACTTGTGTGTTGCAGAAATGCAACAGTTTCTTGTAGAAATGCAGGTAAGACTGCATACAATAGGACTTGTGGTCTGAACCTTCTTTGGATTTAGTGCATAACATGAGCTTTAGTACATCGGATTGTCCTATGTATGTTATGTTTCTTTCTTTTATCCACACATACCACTTCCTTTTGTATGTGTTTATGAGATGTCTAGAGTTTTTTTTTTTTTTTTCTTGTGAAGAGTTTGTGGCATATATCTCTCATGGTGTATATGGTTCCCACAAGCCCCACTAGACCAGACCCACACAGGCACAGGACACAAGCACCTTATTTTGGGGGGCTTTATTACTACTTCTTAATACTAATTTTCTTTGTTGTCTTGGTTTATTCTATACTTTCTAATCTTTTTATGATTGGTGAGTTTTATCTTTGTCTCATTTTTTCCTGTACTAATCATTTTCTTAATTACTTGTTTCACTCTTGGGGTTCCCAGTATCTTCTTTGTGATTGGAAACAGTGACTCTCTTTATTGGGTGTCTTATCTGAGATTTTGTGTTTTTTTCTTGTTACTTCAGAAGCTACAGTGAGCTATTCCCAAAACATAATGGATGATGAGTATGAGAAATTTATCAGAAGAATGAATCCACCAAGGTACTTGTTACTTATTTCCTTAATTGTCACTTCAATTTTAATGCAATACATTTGATTCATGGCATTTACTCCTACTTCATTTGTGTTTCTGTCAGAGTTGTAATTGACAATGAATCTTGCAAAAATGCCACTGTTATACAGGTATGTCTATTTGTTTTTTGGTTGTCTTGATGTGCTCTAAAATCTAGAGTTATGAAAAATGTCAACGGGTGTGTGTTGGATTCTCCAAAAGTAGTGTATTTTCGGAGAATCTGACGCGAGTGTGGCATCGAAAGTGAAGAGTCTGTGCAACTTACATGATGGGGTGTTTCCTGATTTTGTGAATTTTTGGTATCCTGATGTAGGTGGATAGTGCTAACAAACATGGAATACTTCTGGAGGTGGTACAAATTCTTACTGATCTGAACTTTATCATTACTAAGGCTTATATTTGCTCTGATGGTGGATGGTTCATGGATGGTAAGGACATTTACCTTTTCGTCTCGTTGGATCTTAGCATATTTGCCAAAGATTTTGAGGGTGAAATTAATGATGAGTTGTCTTATGTTGGCAGTATTCAATGTTACCAATCAAGATGGAAACAAGATTACAGAAGAACCTATCTTGGATTATATCATGAAGGTGAACTGTGGTCCGTGTGCAATTTCGGGAACTTTTTGTTTACATCTATTTAAGACTGAATGTCTTTTTGTTTGTGTGGTTGTTTCGATTTCAGTCTCTTGGTCCCGATTCTTGTTTTGCCTCGTCTATGAGAAGATCAGTTGGGGTTACTACAGGAATGGACCACACTGCAATTGAGCTAATTGGAAGTGATAGGCCAGGTCTACTCTCTGAAGTGAGTGCTGTCCTTACTAACCTTAGATGCAATGTGGTGAATGCCGAAGTGTGGACTCATAACACCCGAGCAGCAGCTATAATGCAAGTTACTGATGATGAAACCGGGGGTGCAATTGCTGACGCCGAAAAGTTATCTATGATCAAGAAACTCTTGTGCAATGTACTTAGAGGTAGCAATAAATCAAGAGGTGCCAAAACATTGGTATCTCATGGGGTCACTCATACGGATAGAAGGCTTCACCAGTTGATGTTTGCTGATCGGGACTATGAACGTGCCACGGGTGATGGATCAGCGGATGATAAAGAAAGGCCAAATGTGAATGTCGTTAATTGGCAAGACAAGGACTATTCAGTAGTGACAATTCGGTGCAAGGATAGACCAAAACTTCTGTTTGATACAATTTGCACTTTGACAGATATGCAGTATGTTGTTTTCCATGGCAATGTCGATACTGAAGGACCAGAAGCTTACCAGGTACTATAGTTTCCTACATATTTCAAAAATATCGGGATCTTGATTTCTCTGTATTTTGCGGACTTAACGATAACCTCTTGTTGCATTTCCAGGAATACTGCATTAGGCATGTTGATGGATCCCCTGTGAAATCAGATGCGGAAAGGCAAAGAGTGATTCAATGTCTTGAAGCAGCAATAGAAAGACGAGTATCCGAGGTTAGCACTTTTTCGGTTCTAGCTAGCTGCTTCAAGTAATAACTTATAGGTTAAAATATGAGGGAGTTCTACTGTTTTTTGATAGCTTCATTGAGTTAAAATATGCTTGTTAGCTTTGTCTTAGCACATACAACTGCCAATTTGTGTGTTTATTAGTTGTCTGATGATGTCTTTCCTGTTGTCTTATTTTATAATTTAATGAAGTGCCTTGAGTCATATTAGATTTGTCTAGGTGTTTTAAGACCTATTCTCATTGGACAAATTATAGATAATTTTATACTGCCTTTTTCTTGTCTTGGTATGCTTTGGTTTCATTTCTTATAGAATCATTTTTCCTGTTTGACAGGGATTGAAGCTAGAATTATGTACCACGGACCGAGTAGGGCTGCTATCTGATGTTACTAGAATCTTCCGCGAGAACAGCCTCACTGTCACGCGAGCTGAAGTGACAACAAGAGCAGGCAAAGCTCTCAATACTTTCTACGTTCAAGATTCCTCAGGGTATCCTGTCGATACTAAGATCATTGAATCTGTTCGACAAACAATTGGACAAACGATACTTCGAGTGAAAGGTTGCCCTGAAGAGTTGAATCCAGTACAACAAGAATCTCCAACTAGGTTCCTCTTTGGTGGTTTGTTCAAGTCCAGATCCTTTTGTAATTTCGGGTTGGTTCGATCTTACTCTTGAAAGGAAAACTTAATAGTCCTCTTTCCATTGTATATTCCCATTTACTCTTCTTAGATTTTAGGTATGGTTAATTAGCAAAAGTTGATTACTTACCTAAACCAGTGTCTTTTAACTTTTAAGTGTCTGTAAATATTACATTCTTGATCACATTTTGCTCTCTTCATTTAGTAATGGATTCAACACAATGTTGACCAAGTTGAAAATTCAAGAATCATGTAGCAACAACCTTACTAGGGGTAAGGTCCGCGTACGCTCTGTCCTTTCCAAATCCACTTATAGGATTTTACCGAGCATGTTATTGTTGTATGTCAAGTTGCACGGACTCTCGACTTTCGATGCCACACTTGCAACGGACGTTTGGAGAATCCGAAACGCATCCATTGACATTTTATGAACAAATTATAGTCAAAGGTGGCCCTTTGGTTTGAGTTGATAGCAACTAGCAATGTGACAAACATTTGAACTATGTTTGAATTGAGATTCTTGATGTTTTTCTACAGTATATTTTGGAGAAAAATATGAATCTTGTAATGGTCAAATATTGTTAGAAACATTTCTTTTCAATCAATAGAAAAGACCATGTTATATTTTTAATGTTATTTTTTTTTTCAATTCATAGAGCCATCCAACTTTGACTAGCCAAATTTCTTGGTTTAGTCTGCCAATAAATCACGGCGGCTTGGCTGGATCACTGGTCTTTATTATGGATTTAGTATTAAGATTCACATGGCCAAGTATTTTAATAAAGATTTAACGTATGTTACTTATGGGTTCGTTTGGTATATTGAATAAGCATAAATAATCTTGACATAAAAATTAGGAGAAAAAATATAAATTTTGATAGTTTGGAGTTTAATTACACAAAATTTTGATGTTTTGCATAATTACTGAAAATCTTGATTTTGAATTTATTGAGATACATAATTAGTTCCTGATACATCCAGCGAAGATACATTTTTTCTTTGTAAAGATACATAATTTGCTCCCTGATACCATTTTTTCGATTTTGGGTTTCTCGTGATACATAATATATCCAACGAAGATATAATTTTTCTATGTAAAGATACATAATTAGCTCCGGATACATTTTTGGGGGGATTTTGAATCTGTCGAGATACATAATTAATTCCTAATATATCCAGAAGATACATAATTAGTTGAAATTTTTGTAATTACTTTGTAAGAGTGAAATTTGTGTAAATATGATTAGTTAAGGTGCATGTTTTCGTTATTTTGTTATTTTTATTAAAGACTAATTATTGTCGTATTCCTTGTCTGGTTACTAATTCTGGATTAAGTTATACTAAATTAGTAATTAGTATCAGGACTAGTTATCCCTGCGAGAGGTGGAATATAGTATCCAGATTAGTTATTCCGAGATAAAATAGGAAAAATGACAAAAGTACTCCTAAGGTCTCTCAAATTGTTTATCTACTAAATAAGATAAAAGATATTTTTATAAATAACAAATTCTTCTCATAAATTATGCAACACATGTTATTTTTAATATAATAAACCAGATGTATTAAGAAATATAACTAATCTCAGCATAACCAATCACATTATAATTTGTCTTCAAACCAAATGATCCTAAAATGCAAGTGTATTTACACTGTAACGTAAAATGATTTGAGCTTAAATGGAGAAATATGATCGTAAACTCATATAGCCTACCTCTTGGAGATTGAAGCTTAGTTGTTATTTACGTAGCGTATGATTAAGTATGAAACATAAGAAGAGAAATATTTGAGTAACTAATCTCACTTAATCTAATTTCTATTTGCTATTTGCAGCTTTCTTTTAGATGATCCAATTATTATAAAATTCCTTTTACATTATAAATATATTAAAGTTAAACTCTTCTAATAAACCATATGATGATGGTTCCACCATTTTGGCATTTTGAAAAAAAAAAAAATTATAACTAATCCCCACTTTTGGAAACTTGATAAGAATTTTAGACCTAAGTATTTGTCAAGTTGTTTATTAGGTCCATTTGTTCACATTGAACTTTTAATCTTGTTGGAGGTTACAAGTTGGTAGATGTACACTACTCAGATTGGTTAAATTGTATTAATGGAATTATGTCATCCTATGCATATATTTGGGTGGGGGGTGGGGGTGGGGGTGGGGGTGTTAGGATTGAGTGTTTGTAGGTTTATATAAAGGAGTGAAGGAAAAGAAATTTCATCTTAAGAATGCATTGTTTGTATTTTAATATGTGATTTAGCGGTTAATAAAGTCAATAAAAATCGTAATAAGTCGGGATTTAAAAGACAGTACAGACAGAATAAGTGATTTCGTTCAATATGTTTTATAAATTGGACTGAGGTATTTGATACCTATTTGATACCTGTTTATAATTGGAACAATAAAAAAAAAAACGATTGTAGAAGGTTAATATTCAATACATGGGGTTCAATTGAATTCCCTTAGTTAAAAGTTCTATTGCACAAGTAGCGTAAAAATAATTTTCTCATATATTGAAAACGGAAAAAGTATGAATATACCCTGAATTTTGATAAATAGTATAGATATATCCTCCGTCATATTTTAGGTACAAATATACCCTTATCGTTAATGAAAATGTATATATATACCCCTGAATTTTGATAAATGGTACAGATATACCCTCTAACATACTTTAGGTACAAATATACCCTTATACTAATGAAAAAGTATATATATATCTTTCTTACTAATGGCAAGACACGTGTCACAATCATGTTCTTTTGGTCTTTTTAATTTAATGTATTCCAACACCACCCAAAAATAATTTTAATTTAACTCATAACCGATCCAAATAATAACCCAAGCCCCACCTGGTCTAATAGAAAGAGAAAGAGAAAACGAATATGCGTGAATAGAGATGCGTCTTGAAGGTTTTATTAGAGCGGGTCAGGTTTGGGTTATTATTTGGATCGATTTGTAGGTTAAATTAGAATTATTTTCGGGTAGGGTGAGAATAAATTAAATTAAAAGGGCAAAATAAATAAGATTGTGACACGTGTTCGGTCGTTAGTGAGAAGGGTATATATATACCTTTTCATTAACGGTAAGATTATATTTGTACCTAAAGTATGACGGAGAGTATATCCGTACCATTTATCAAAGTTTAGGGCATATATGTACCTTTTCATTAACAGCAAGAGTATATTTGCATATAAAGTATGACAGAGGGTATATTTGTACCATTTATCAAAGTTCAGGGGTATATATATACTTTTTCATTAAGATAAGGGTATATTTATACCTAAAGTTTGACAGAGGATATATATATGCAATTTATCAAAGTTTAGGGGTATATTCGTACATTTCTCCTATTGAAAATTATGAATCCCCTTGACTTATTTTAGAAAGGGAGATAGAAAATTTTGAATCTTTCTATTAAATTTTTTGACTTTGCTGTTACATGTATTAAGAAAAATCGGTACACTAAAATTTTCGTTATGTGTGGGATTTGGAGATGAATCAAATTACAAAAACAGTTATACGCAATCTTACTTTGTATTTATGCAATAAGCGAATTAAATAGTTGAAGTACACGCAATTAACATGGATGGACACCACTAATCCACTATTATTAAAAGGAACAAAAAGATTGTGTGAATCCTCAACCAAGAACACAAAACACTCAAATGGAGAAAATTGGTCTCTCCTAAAAAGGAAATGAAAGTGATCTTCCAATCTTTAAAAAAGAAAAATAATATATATCAAACTTTTAAACAAAAAATTATACTGGCTCGTTTGGTTGAGATTTGAGAAAGAAGCTACCCAAGATTAATTATCTAGAACAGTTATTCCAAGATTATTATCCCATCTTCAACGTATGATAAAAATAACATTGTAATTTCATAATAATCAATTTCAAATAATAAGTTATCCTGTGATTTTATCCCTAATAAACATGAGATAAACTCATTCCAAAGTTAATCTCGAGATTAGTTATCACTTATTTCTGATACCAAACAAGTCCGTCCCGAAGAATATCCAAATGAGAAAGCAAACTTAGGGAGGGGGGAGGGGGGAGGGGGGACGGGGGGTTCAACTACGTTTGTGATTAGTCAATATCAAAATTCTACTGTTTTTTTCTCCACTTCACACTTTTTATTGGGACCTTTTTGCCACTTTTCCCAATCTGAAAGGTCTGATTCTCAAAATAGCAGAGAGGAAAAAGGTCAATACCTCAATTTGGAAAGTGATCTCATAGGATTTCTTTTTGACCACATATAATCCATATGGAATTTGAATCACCAAATATACATAATTATTAAAACAAGACTATTGTTAAATGGGAAAACAATAATATAAGATAAATAAAAATGATAAAGGAGTCCTCTTTTTTAAATGGTCTTCCTTCCAATCATGAAAAGGAAACTCAATAAGATCACAAGAGATTTCATATTTGAATTAAATGATTTCTTTTTATCTATGACAATCTTATTGTATAAAATTATCCAATATCTACCTTGGTGAAAAGCAATAATATATAATGAAACTATTTAACGTGCACATAAATTGATCGAGAAAAAGAATGTAAATTATATGTCAAAATGTTAGTAGCTAAATGGACACCTTTAGATAACTATTTTTATAGAGCTGTTAATATAAGTCGGCTTAATTTATTATTGCCTAATTCAAGTGGGATTTCAAATTCATAGGTTCAGGCAGGACTGACGGACCAACTTAGGAAAACTCTAAAATTATAAAAAGAAAAGAAGGCCAACTTTAATAAATAACAGTTACAAGAAAAGAGACCTTCAATGATCACTTTTTAACGACAAGACAGGAATCTAGTCTTTATTAGTTAATTTATAGCGACCAATCAAACATGAAACTATTATATCGTAAACAAAATGACACTACACTAAGAAAAGACATGTAATGATATTTTTTAATGATAATACATGAATGTAATTTGTTATAAACATATTTATAGCGATCAACCAAACACAAAATTGTTATAATGGTAATGTATATAAGTTAAATTCATCGTATCATCGTCAATTTGGCGCGCAATTCAAGGATATGCGGTGACGAGGGGGTGTTGCCACGTGGTATACTTTGTATGGTGCCAATTCAGATAATCCTAGGTGGAATTAACTACCTTGGTGTATATCCTATATTACCTTATCTAGGTGATAGCCAAGTTCTTTAATTTGTGCTGTATTTTGATGTTGGGTCATCAAACACTATAACTAACTTTATATGACTTGGAATCTTATGGCTATGTAGAGGAATTTGGACAGCTATATAGGTTTGGATTACAAAATATTTTGTTATTTAGGATAGTGTTTATCAAAAACAATCTCTTTATTTCATAAAAATAAAGATAAAATTGATGTACATCTCATTCTGTTCGCTTATGAAACCACACTGAATATTTTGTTGTCGTTGGTATGACTATTGTGTTGTATATTACTTTTTAAATGAGATAATTAATAAAATAAGTAACTTAATTTTACATCATGATAGAGCAATATATTTGATATCATAGTAATGGATTTTAATTTTAGATAATGGTAAAAAGCTTCTACCAGCGAGGATTGTGGTGGGATAAATGAGAATTTTTCTACTTTCACTGTAAAGTCTAAGGTTTGAACATTAGATATATATATATATGAAACAAGATCTAGATAGAATAATATTTTCGTATTTGATGGATGTTAGTAACGCGATGTAGATAAATCGAGAGTTCAATTCGACTGAATATCAATTGATTTTTCTTCTACAAAAAAGGGGTTAATTATGTTTCGAACTTCGAATCCGAGTATATATAAAGCTAAGAAAAAAGGACTATCATTCAAGCAATGAAAGAGTCAGGATTTTTACTAACAGGATTCAAAAGTAAACCTACGAATTAGTCGAAGGAGGTTTAATGTCAACTATATATACAACAACAACAACAAACCCAGTGTATTCTCACATAGTGAGGTCTGGGGAGGGTAAGACGTACGCAGTCCATACCTCTACCTCTAAAGAAGTAGAAAGACTGTTTCCGATAGACCCCGGCTCGAGACACCAATGTCAACTATATATATAAAAAAAAAATTTAAATCATATATAAATAATATAATTTTTCATCGAAAGAGGTTCGAATGAAACCCTGAGCTAAATGTGGCCCCGCCCCTACATTCAAGTACTATAGTACTACAAGTAATTCTCAATTTTAATTTTTTTTTTTTGAACATAAAAGCAAATCAACTATAGATATATTAATTATATTACTTTACTTCTAATATATAGAAGCGTGAAGGGACACAGGAGGCGATCGTCATGCTTGCTTCCTCCGTGATTTTATCATATCACCCCTAATTAATTATTATATGTTTACGTTATTAAAAAATTAATAATATTTAATAAAAATATAAAATAGACATTTATGACATGTCTGCTTCAGCTGCTTCAACCGTAATTTTACTATTTCATCCCTAATTAATTACTATAGGTCATTTAGTATTGATTGATGAGATGCGGAGGGGGGAGGGGTGAATGAGAAATTGGAGGTTTGGAGGCAAACCCTAGAATCTAAGGGGTTCAGGTTGAGTAGGTCCAAGACGGAGTATTTGGAATGCAAGTTCGATGACTCGAGTCAGGAGTACGGTGTGGTGGTGAGGTTAGACTCTCAGGATGTTTGTAAGAAGGATAGTTTTAGTATCTTGGGTCTATGATTCAGGGGAATGACGAGATTGAGGAGGATGTCTCTAAGCATATTGGAGCAGGTTGGATGAAGTGGAGGCTCGTCTCGGGAGTGTTATGTGTAGGAAGGTGCCTCTTAAGCTTAAAGGCAAATTCTACAGAGTGGCTGTCCGTTCGACCATGCTGTATAGAGCTGAATATTGGCCAGTCAAGAACTCCCATAGCCAAAGATTGAAGGTGGTGGAAATAAGAATGTTGTGTTGAATGTGTAGTCTCACTATAGGGGATAGAGTCAGGAATGAGATTATCCAAAAGAAGGTGAAAGTGGCTTCGGTGGAGGACAAGATAAGAGAAAGCGGGTTGAGATGGTTTGGGCATATGATGAGGAGGAGCACGGATGCCCCTGTTCGGAGGTGTGAGAGACTAGCTTTGGATGGATTTAAGAGGGGTAGAGGTAGGCCAAAGAAATACTGGAGAGAGGTGATTAGGCATGACATGGAGCAACTGCAGCTTATTGAGGACATGACCCTAGATAGGAAGGTGTGGAGGTCGTGGATTAGGGTTGAAGGCTAGTGTGAGTGTGTGGGTTGTGGCTAGGTGTTACGAGAGTGTGGGGGTAGTAGTCCTCTTAGGTCTGTGAGTGTATTGTTTACTACTAGGAGAGTATCTGTTTTCCTATTTCTTATTTCGGATTGTTTGTACTTTACTTATTTTGTATTTCCTTGATATTTACTGTTATTATTTTATCGCTTATTTCTGTTGTGTTATACATCCTATTTCAAGTTGCATTACGACCTTACTATACTATTCTTTCTCTTGAGTCGGGGGTCTCTCGGAAACAACCTCTCTACTTCTTCAAAGGTAGCAGTATGGACTGCGTACATTTCACCCTCCCCAGACCTCACTGTGTGGGAAGATACTAGGTTGTTGTTGTTGTTGTTGATGATGATGTTATTTAAGTATTAAAAATTAATAATTTTTAACAAAAAATAAAATAGACATTTATGACATGTCTATTCAGTTGCTTCAACCGTAATTTTATTATTTCATCCTTAATTAATTACTATAAGTCATTTAAGTATTAAAAAGATTAATAATGTTTAATAAAAAAGATAGATAAAATAAACAAAAAAAAAATGATAAACAAACTATTGAAGTTTTAAATTAACTTGACATATTATATAAGACCTGTCTAAATTTTTTTCACAACTATTTTTTATATTAATTTTGTGATACCACTTCTAATAAGTTATTTCCTAATTGATTATTATATGTCATTTAAGTATTAAAAAATTAATAATATTTGATTAAAAAAAAAGTAAAATAGACATTTAGGACATGTTTACTTCAGCTGTTTCAACCGTAATTTACTATTTTATCCCTAATTAATTATTATGAGTCATCTAAATATTAAAAAAAATATTTAATAGAAAAATAAAATAAACAAAAAAAAGATAAATTAACTATTGATAATTTAAATTA
This sequence comes from Capsicum annuum, assembly GCF_002878395.1. Taxonomy (NCBI): domain Eukaryota; kingdom Viridiplantae; phylum Streptophyta; class Magnoliopsida; order Solanales; family Solanaceae; genus Capsicum; species Capsicum annuum. The sequence goes on from NC_061121.1 coordinate 11,885,330, forward strand.
ACTTGACATCTTATATGAGGCCCGCTTAAATTTTTTCACAACTATTTTTTATAGCTATTTTATTGTATTACTTCTAATAAGTTATTATGAGTCTCATTTAAGACATGTCTACTTCGCAACTTCAATCGTGATATTTGATTGACTCTCGAAATTATATCAGTATCACTTAAATTCAAATAGAAGAAAAAGTATTATAAATTTCAGTAATTAAAAATTTAAATTATTCTTAAAATATAATAGACTATCAATGCTACAAAACTTTGGACAAGGAGAGTATTATAAATTATAATGGCTAACAACTTAAAATAGTAAATTACAATATAAAAAAACTATTATAAATTACAATAGCTAAAAACTTAATATATCTAAAAATATTTAAAATATAATTAATTATCAAAATTTCATTTGTATCATATAAATTGAGACTAAAAGCACGGGCCTTCGATATCTAGTCTTATATATAAGTGCCATCAAGCAGGAAGGACACCGTTGTCCTCCCTGCTTCCTTCACCTGCTTCAGCTCTTCAATTCGTGATTTTACTATATTATCCCTAATTAGTTATTAAAAATTATTTATATATTAAAAAATAATATTATTTAATAAAAAAAATATTTATGACATGTCTATTTCAGTTGTTTCAACCCGTGATTTT
>NC_061121.1:11888982-11889387 GCF_002878395.1 Capsicum annuum
AATAATAATATTTGATGTGTATATATCCCTTCAATTTCAACTGAAAAGTGACAAAAGCTTTAGTTAACGTGAATCTTTAAAAAAAATAAAAATAATAAAGTGATAAAAAGCGTGGAGTGTATACTCTCTCCGTTTCCTTTTAGTTACTCGTCCGTCAATTAAAATAGCTATTTTATTATAATATATTTATTAAATAATGTTTACTATTGTATTTTAAATTAATTTGAAGAAAAAAAATTAATATTAAAGGTAAAATATGAAAACAATCTTAATATGTCAAAAATGACAAAAAAACGAATCGAACGAGAATGTTTTAAGAATATATTCATGAAAAATTAATCAAATTTTAAAAGCATAGATCAAACTAATATTCAATGGATCAAAAAGTTGCGTGGATTCTTTTTA
>NC_061121.1:11889487-11899447 GCF_002878395.1 Capsicum annuum
TAAAAAGCGTGGAGTGTATACTCTCTCCGTTTCCTTTTAGTTACTCGTCCGTCAATTAAAATAGCTATTTTATTATAATATATTTATTAAATAATGTTTACTATTGTATTTTAAATTAATTTGAAGAAAAAAAATTAATATTAAAGGTAAAATATGAAAACAATCTTAATATGTCAAAAATGACAAAAAAACGAATCGAACGAGAATGTTTTAAGAATATATTCATGAAAAATTAATTAAATTTTAAAAGCATAGATCAAACTAATTTTCAATGTATCAAAAAGTTGCGTGGATTCTTTTTAATGGATCAAAAAAAATTAATTTTTTAATTAAAAAAAAAAATTAAAAAAGACGTGGCCCTCTAATAAGCTGTCACGTGGCAAGGCTGTTTTTAAAAAACCATCGGTTAAAAAGTAATGGCATGGATGGACCTATTTTATAACGGCGAAGGCATGAATGAGCCCAACTTTTAACGGATGACATAAATGAGTCATTTCTGATAGTTCAGTGGCATATTTGAGCCTTTTCCCTATTAAAAATTTAATGATATGTAATAAAAAAAAAAGAAAATAAATATTTATGACATGTCTGTTTCAGCTGCTTTTACCCGTGATTTTAGTATATCATCCTTAGTTAATTCTTATAGATCATTTAATTATTAGAAAATTAATAATATTTAGTAAGAAAAATAAAAATAGACATTTATGAAATGTATGTTTTAGCTGTTTAAATCGTTATTTTACTGTATCACCCTAATTAATTATTATAGATCATTTAAGTATTAAAAATTAATAACATTTAATAAGAAAAATAAAATGAAAATAAAATAATAAATTAACTCTTGATATTTTATAGTATTAACTTGACGTCTTATATGAGAGACTCACTTAAAGTTTTTTCACAAGTATCTTTTTTTTATAGAAATTTGATTATATCACGTGTAATTAGTTATTATGAGTCATTTAAGACATGTCTGTTTCGCTACTCCAATCGTAATATTTGATTGACTCTCGAAATTATTTTGGTGTCACTTAAATATGAATAGAAGAAAAAACATTATAAATCATAATAATTAAAAATTTAAATTATTTTTAAAATATAATTGGCTATCAACGCCACAAAAGTTTGGATAAAGAGAGAGTATTATAAATTACAATAGCTAAAGGCTTAATAAAGTAAATTACAATGCTGAAAAGGTATTATAAATTACAATAACTAACAGTTTAAAATATCTAAAAGAATATCTTAAAAATATAATTGATTATCTAAATTTTATTTATGCCACATAAATTGAGACCAAATGCATACGTGAAAAATACTACAAATCATAATAATTAACAAATTAAAAAATTTAAAAGATACAAAATATTTGACGGACTCTCGAAATTCTACCAGTGTCATTTAAATTGAAATGGAAGAAAAAAATATTATAAATCAAAATAATTAAAAATTTAAATTATTTTAAATATATAATTGACCATCAATACCATAAAAGTTTGAATAAGGAGAGTAACATATATTAATTGCAAATTAAATGAAAAGTATTACTCTCCCCGTTTAAAAAAAGAATGACCTACTTTCCTTTTTAGTCTGTTTAAAAAAGAATGACTCTTTTTCTTTTTTGGCAATACTTTAATTTCAACTTTCCACATGGCATGTTTAGGACCACAAAATTAAAGAACATTTTGATACATTTGACACAATTTTTATTTAAGGCCACAAGATTTAAAAGTCTTCTTTATTTTCTTAAACTTTGTGTCAAGTCAAAGTAGGCCATTCTTTTTTAAACGAAGGGAGTATAAATTATAATAGTTAACAGTTTAAAATGTCTAAAAAAATTAATCGTTTATATATTTTTTAAAAATAAGTAAAAATATTATAAATCACAATAATTATCAACATGGGTTGTGGTACATTGGATGAGGCTGCTCCACCCTTAACCAAAGGTCGAGAGTTCGGCCCTGGGTATGGAGAAAACTCTATTGGGAGCGTTGCCGCCTTAATGGGCTCTGCAACGCGCAATTTGAATTAGTCGGGGCTCCAATGCGGACACCGAACACCGGATGGGAAACCAAAAAAAAAAAATCACAATAATTAATAACTTAAAAAATTTCAAAGATGTAATATAAATGTTTGACGGTCAAAATAAAATCAGTGCCACTTAAATTGAAATTGAAGGAAAAATATTATAAATCTCAATAATTAAAAATTTAAATTATTTTAAAAATATAATTGACTATCAATATCACAAAAGTTTGGACAAGGAGAGTAACATATATTATTTGAAACTTACATAAAAATTATTATAAATTATAATAGTTAACAACTTAAATATCAAACAATATATTAAAAATATGATTAATTATCTAAATTCTATATGTGTCATATAAATTGAAACGAAAAAAATATATATTGGGCCCGTGCTAGTACGGGCCGTCGACATCTAGTCTTATATATAAGTGTGATTAAGCAGGTAGGACACCGTTGTCCTCCCTGCTTCTTCACCTGCTTAAATCTGTGATTTTACTATATTATTCCTAATTAATTATTATAAATTTTACTCTTATATATAAATGTGATCAAGCAGGCAAGACACCGTTGTCCTCCCTGTTTCTTCATCTACTTCAATCCGTGATTTTACTATATTACCCCTAATTAATTATTATAAATTATTTGTATATTGAAAATTAATATTATTTAACTAAAAAAAGTAAACAACTATTTATGACATCTCTGCTTCAGCTGCTTCAATACGTAATTTTATTATATCACCCCTAATTAATTATTATAAATTATTACACATTCAAAAATTAATAATATTTAATAAAATAAATAAATAATCATTTATGACATGTCTACTTCAGATGCTTCAACCCCTGCTTTTGCTATATCACCCCTAACTAATTATTATAAGTCATTAACATATTAAAAAATTAATAATGTGTAATTAAAAAAGAAAATAAATATTTATGACATGTCTGTTTCAGTTACTTCTACCCGTGATTTTAGTATGTCATCCCTAATTAATTATTATGGGTCATTTAATTATTAAAAAATTAATAATATTTAGTTAGAAAAATAAAAATAGACTTTTATGATATGTCTGTTTTAGCTGCTTAAACTGTTATTTTACTATATCACCCTAATTAACTATTATAGGTCATTTAAGTATAATATTTAATAAGAAAAATAAAATAGATACAAAATGATAAATTAACTCTTGATATTTTATATTAACTTGACGTCTTATATGACACTCGTTTAATTTTTTTTCACAAGTATTTTTTTATAAAAATTATGTTGTATCACTTGTAATTAGTTATTAAGAACCATTTAAGACATGTCTGATTCGCTACTTCAATCGTGATATTTGGTTTACTCTCGAAATTATATCGGTGTCACTTAAATATGTATAGAAGAAAAAGTATTATGAATCATAATATTTAAAAGCTTAAATTATTTTTAAAATATAATTGACTATAACACCACAAAAGTTTGGACAAGGAGAGAGTATTACGAATTACAATAGCTTATGGCTTAAAATAGTAAATTACAATGCTAAAAAAATATTATAAATTACAAAAGCTAGCAACTTAAAATATCTAAAAAATATATATTAAAAATATAATTGATTATCTAAATTTTATTTATGTCACATAAATTGAGACCAAATGAATATGTAAGAAATACTATAAACCACAATAATTAACAATTTTAAAAAATTTAAAGATATAAAATATTTGATGGACTCTCGAAATTATACCAGTGTTACTTAATTTGGAATGGAAAAAAAATATTATAAATCACAATAATTAAAAACTTAAATTATTTTAAATATATAATTGACTATCAGTACCATAAAAGCTTGGATAAGGAGAGTTATATATATTAATTCTAAATTACATGAAAAGTTTTTTAAATTATAATAGTTAACAGTTTAAAATGTCTAAAAAAACTAATCTGTTATATATTTTTTTAAAATGTTAAAATATTATAAATCACAATAATTAACAACTTAAAAAATTTAAAAGATGTAATATAAATGGTTGGCTGTCGAAATTATATCAGTGCCACTTACATTAAAATTAAAGAAAAAATATTATAAATCTCAATAATTAAAAATTTAAATTATTTTTAAAAAATTATGAGGGTGTTGAAACTTATGGACATTATATTCTCTTTCATATTCAAACCTTCTCACAAAGATATCGACATAATTCTAACCAAGAACGAAAATAACTCATTTTTTTCAATTTTTCATTAATAAATGGTAAAGAAATCTACACAGAAATTTAATGAAGTTGAATATAGTGATTGCAAAATCCTGACCACAAGTTGATCAGAAAATGAAAGGTTCTGACTAATTTGTCACTCCATCACATGCCTAATTTTTTTTTTTTTTTTCATTTGGTGTCCGTATTGGAGCCCCAACTTATGCGGATCGTGCGTTGTAGGGTCCATTAAGGTGGCAGCGCTTCTAACAGAGTTTTCTTCATACTCAGAATCAAACCCTCGACCTCTAATTAAGGATGGAGCAGCCTCATCCACTGCACCACAATCATATTTGTCATCACATGTCTAACTATTTAGCTAGGTCGGTCGACTTATTTATTTTAAAAGAAAAAAACATCCCCCCCACCCAAAAAAAAAAAGATCATGTGCTAAACTTATGGTTTTTGATATTGTAAACTTTGATTCTCGTAATATACCCAAGAAAAAAAAAAGATTTAAGAGCTACAATTTTATGCATGTTGGTTAGACTTTCTTTCAACTGTCAACATATGGATTATCTTCTATGATTATTTTTTTAGCTCACGGAAACAATCTCCAACAAAAATATACAGAGTAAAGCTGCTTATACTAAATCCTTATAATTCAATTTTTTTTCTGATCCCATACATAGCAAGAGATTTAATCCATCAAACGGCCTTTTTCATTGCCTCTCATTTTCTACTAGTAGACCCACATGTCTTTCTCTATGTTTATAAGGTACAAGTATCTTTTTCACTAATCGAAAGTGGGAGATAAATTGTTCTTCAATTCTTATGCTATATCCAAGTAATATTCACGGAAATCAGAATTCAACAATTAAAATGATTCTTAAGTATTAAATTAGGACCCCGTTAAAAGCCCTTTTTAAACGAAAAAAGGTGTGCATTGAAGTCATGTTTGAATATGTATTTTCACTTGAAAAAATTTTGAAATTTTTTTTTTCAATTTTCAGAGTGAAAGATTGACACAATGTATAAGCCGTATAACCAAATAGGTTTTTGGAAAAAAAGCGAAAAATTCATCTTTTTTTTAAAAAATATTTTTTTCGCTTCTTATAGCTGCTTTTTCCACACTTCCAAATATCGGATGCTAAATTGACATACCTTTCCTTATTTCTTCGATAATAGAGTTGGTTGATACACCTTTCCTTATTTCTTCGATAATAGAGTTGGTTATCTTATGTCTAAATCGGCCTAAGAGTTTTTGGCATATTAGCAGCTGGATAGTCCAAAGAGAAGATTATTGATTGACCCACAACTGAAGCCCAAAATATGTTATCCACTTGCTTGTTACCCATAGTTAGGGGTGTTCATGGGTTTGGTTAAAAATCAAATTGAGCCGTGAACCGAATCAAACCGATTAAAAAAATTGACGTTTGGTTTGGTTTAGTTAGGTTTAGTTTTAAATTTAAAGAAATTGATACTATTTGGTTTGGTTATGGTTTTACTTTAAAAAAATCATGAAAATAACCAAACTGAACCGATAAATTTTTTATATATATGTTATAATTATTTATAATATAATTTATAAATAAAATATAAATATTTTATTAAATTTAATTTTAAACTAAATTTTAATCTATATTTAGCCCAACCAATACTTTAGCCCAATTGCCCAAAACCCCAAACCCAAGCCCAACTCTACCTACTATTACTAATAAGTTAACCCTACGGTCCCTACCTCACTTTTTCTACTTCAACTTTCACAATATGTAGTACATCAATTGCTGCTTCTTTTATTCTTCATTGAAGGCATCACCGCAACACATTGAAAGGAGTGTCGGCTAGCTCTGATATTGCAATATTATCTTGTTTAGTTTCTTAACCCCCCTATATCTCATTTACGCTTGCTTTCGTAGTATAGTCTTCTCTTCAATTTTTGTGGGATGTTTTCGGCGATTAAATCTGATTCTATTCTATAGTAAAATCTCAAAGTTTCATGGGATATAACTTTAGCCTGACAATGGTGCAGAGGGCTATTATTAAATGTTACTGAATTTTTATTGATGTATGATTTGTGAATAACCCAAGAGAAATGGCATGATAATGACTGAAACTGTAATCCATATGCTGCTTCATCTTCGGTTACATAAACAAAGAATCTTTCAAACGAGTTACCATGGTCCCTGGTTCAAATGGTAGTTTTATGTCTCCTTGTTTATTCAATCTTTTCCCTGGTTCAAATGGTAGTTTTATGTCTCCTTGTTTATTCAATCTTTTCTCTATATGATTAGCTCGCCTAGCTAGTCTATAAAGTAAACAGATTACTCAAATTTGCCCAGCTCTGTCTCTTGTTGTAGTACACTGCAACTGAATACAAAGTTCTATTTTATAATGTACATGTATGTATTTGTATATTGTTGGATAATCCTAGTACCTACAATATAAAGCTAGTGCTTTTCATCTCAATGTTGGTTTTGTTTAATGTGTTTATTCTGATTTTTAAAAGTTTATAGTGTCATTCGTCCATCACTGTACAAATATTTCATGAGAAATTGTTCAATGTGATACTCTTTTCTATGGGTTAAAAGAAGGAGTTTATTCTAGAGATGGTTGATGTAGACTAGTCAATAATCGAAAAAATAAAAAAATCGAACCAAACCAACGGTTATTTTATTTTTATGGTTTGGTTTGATTTTAGAAATTAAAAAATCGACTAAATTGGTTTTGGTTATGGTTTTAACCCAAAGGTGTCAAACGGGCCGATTTTAACCGGCCCATCGGACCGATTTGACCCGGCCCGGTAAGCCCAAGGGCTTTAAGGGCTCGGGTCCCGATCCGTTTGGGTTTTGAATTTGGGCCCGGTTAATCCGGACCGGACTCAACCTGGTTAGGGCCCGCCGGTTAACCGACTCGGCCCGAATAAGCCCGGATAAGCCCATTTAATTTTATTTTTTTTAAAGATTTTGGAAAATTGGGCCAAACTAGTCGTTGGCCTAACGGCTATAACGGCTAGTTGGGGCCCAAATATAAAAAAAAAAAGTTTTTTTTTCTAAAATCATTTTTTAATCCCAAAAAAATTTCTATAAATACCCTACACTTTTAAATCATTTTCCACATAATTTTTTATCCTCTCAAGTCTCAAATCTCATTCTCTCTCAAATCTCATTTCTCAATTCTCAAATATTCTAGATATTTAATTTCTAAAGTTCTCACTTTAATTTTTTTAATTTTGCGATTATTAAGTACGAGTGGAAGTTTCTAAAGTCACAACCTTCGGATACTTCTAAAATTTGGTATTGTCGTTCCATCTCTTACTTTTAATTTATAATTAGCTTATTAATTGTTGAATATTTATTTTTATTACTTTTTGTGTATTTTGAATATCTTTTACTTTGATTTATACTATGGATAAATTAAGAAACCTCGGTAAAAGTGTCAAATTTTTTTGTCCCGGAAGTGGTAGTGGTAGCAAAAAGCGAATTACTAGCGGTAGAGGTACTTCAAGTACTAGATATACCCGTGTGCCTTCGCCTACGGTACTTCTTAGTCAACCTTTTGAGGAAGAAATAGGTGTAGGTGCTCACGATATGGATTATTTAGAAGTTCAGGAAAATTACGGTATAGAAGAAGAAAATGAAGTAGATGCGGTTGATTTAGATGAAGATGATGAAAATATTGGTGAGACACCCGAAGTAGAAAATGCTAATGTTAGATCCGAATCAGTTAATCTCCCTCTCCGTCCTCCCCGTGCCCCAAGAGCTCGTAAACAAACTAGTGTTGCATGGAAATTTTTTGAATGTATATCAGATACTGAGGTGTAATGCAATATTTGTCAAAAAATATATAAGCATAAAAGAGGAGGCAAACAAGGGGGTATGAGTACGTTAATGAGACATTTAGCTGAAGACCACGAAAGAGAGTTAAAAATTGCACAAGGTGGTGAGGCTGTTGGTGGGCCCACACAAACTAGAATGAACCCAACAACCGATCACGTAACGAAGACGTATAATAAATTGAGGGACCGGGAAGAAATAGCAAAAATGGTAGTTGTAGGTTGTTTGCCTTTTAGTTTTCCTTCTTCTGATGCTTTTATTCATTATATTAAAGCAATTTATAATCCTATGTTTAATGGTATTCCTAGAAGTGCTTGTCGGTCTGATATTTTTAGATTTCATTCACAATATTGTTTTTATTTATGTACATTGTTAAAAAATATTCAATGTAGAATATCCCTAACTTCTGATCTTGGTCGTGCTGTAAATAAAAATGATTATTTAACCGTTACTTGTCACTGGATGGATAGTAATTTTGTGATGCCAAAACGTATTTCTTGCTTTTTTATATGATGAAGATCGTAAACATACTGGACAATTAATTGCCGACTCGATACATAAAGTTGCAGCATTTTATGGTATCAAAAATAAAATCTTATGTATCGCTTTTGATAACACTTCTAACAACAAGACTGCTATAACAAAGTTGAAATCTAAGCTATCACCACCATTACCTAAAATTTTTCATATTAAGTATGCATGTCATATATATAATTTAATTGTAAAAGATGGTCTTGAGTTTTTTGAGATTTATATTGAAAAAATCCGTCTTGCTGTTGGTTTTATACAAGGAAATAACCGTAGATCGAGAATTAAAGAATTTAAAGTTAAATGTCAAGAAAATGGACTTGCACCGATATTAATGCCTGAGAAAATTGATATTAGATGGAATTCTACGTATGATTTTTTAAAAACTTGTTATAAATATAGAGTTCCTATTACATTAGCTTTTAACCAACATTGTGGTTCATTTGCTGATTCTGCCGATTGCATGCTACTTGATTCTGATTGGATTGTAATTAATGATCTTGTTAAGTTTTTGAAAAAAAAATTATGTAGCTATGGTTGAATTTTTCGGTGCTTATTATCCTACTGTTTGTAATATTTTGGGATATATAACCGATATTTCTGGTTTACTCAAAGAATATAAAAATAAAGAAGGTTATGAAAATGTTGTTGGTGTCATGTTTACTAAATTTAAAAAATATTTTTTTCCGATTTCCCATATTTTCTTGATTGGTGTTATGTTAAATCCGGCATTAAATACCATACTATGTGCCACTTTAGTACTCTTATTTATCGTGACTTAGAAATAAATACTAACAATGATTCTGAACAAGTACAACCTGATTTGTGGACGGCTACGTCTGATGCGAATGCTTACATAGATAAATTATATAACCACTTGTAACACCCCACATTTTACATGTACTAGTAATGTTCACATAAAATGACATACGACTTGATTTAATTACTACCAAAATTTTTCAAGTGTTCAAGTGTTAGATTGGGGCACTACATGGAAGTCTATTTAGAGACTGTGGCCTTAAACGGAAAAAAAAAAAACATTGACATGCTTATGGAACTTAGGGAGCTAGCAGGTGAGTCACCTGTGTGCTTAGCTTAAAAATTTTATATACATGAGGGAGAAGAATTCATTCATAAGTGAACTCACTTGAAGTCTAGACGTTAGTAAAAAGAAAGGGGAACGAAGACAAGGCTTAACGCCGAAACTTTCCAAGTCTTGTGACAAACGAAGCCCAAGTTAGGGAGGCTATTAAAGACAATGGTTTAACATTATATTGGGCCAAGATGTTCAGCCCAAGATTTTTATATAATAGGCTCAACTACATTCATTCACTACTAACAAAATTGAGCCCAAACAAAGTGCAAGAAAGAGTAAGGAAATGGGC
>NC_061121.1:11899547-11925829 GCF_002878395.1 Capsicum annuum
CACCTTGGAAGGCAACCAAAGGCTACTTTTTGAGTTCTTGAATTAGACCTACACCTTGGGAGTTAAGGTATGTAAAAATAACCATATACTTGATATGAATTTTCCATGGAAAACAAGATAAGTTGGCTGGTTCACTGTGCAGGAATTTCTGGACAGCTTGTGTCCTGAAAGTTGTTGTTTGGTTTTCTTGGCTTTGGAACGATTTTTACCCTGATTTTTCACTTTAATATGATGTAAAGTTGAGGTTATTAACATGTTATAGTGTGTATATGGTTGCCAAGGTTGCTGGACTATTTTGCTAGTTCTTTGGAAACAAGTATCCTTATATGATCTTATGTGCTTCCAAACTGGTATTGGACTGTTTTGTTGAGGGGGATGTTGTTTCACGTTTCCCCTACGTTTTGAGCTATTTTGTGACTATGTTAAGGTTTATTTGATGTATATATATGTTGGGAGCATCTGGTTCAAAGTTGGGACAAGTATGAATTGTTAACGACGAAATGTAGGGAGACGACGAGATGTTGTGCTTCTTAGTTGAGCGTGTTGTAAAATGGTTATGTGTTGTAGTTATGGACTGTTGCCAGCATGTTATAGAACTAATATAGGCTGTATACATCATGTATATGATAATCTATGCTGGTTGAATACAGTTAGAATTGAGAAAGTCGGAATAACACCATTGAGTTGATGGTTATATGTTTGTTGCCAAAGTGTTGTGTCTTGTGAGATTGGGCTGTCCAGATGCATTGATTAGCTGCTAATACTAGCTTTAAAACATGATATTGTAGATAAATAGTTGGAAGAAAATAAGTCATTTCGACGTAAAAACAAGTTGATATGTCGAGGTATGTAAGGCTATTCGATCTCTTATTATTTGGCATGGAATCCAAAGTCTTCATTGGCACATAGAGATCTTTACAAACTTTGACATAACCACTCCACTCTTTAACATGTACTTGTGTGTCCAGATTCGAGCATTGTCACTGCTGCATACATACATTGGGTACCATGACATATGAGTCTTCTTTTTAGCTAAATAAAGTTCATACGTTGTTTATGTCCTACATGTTTCACTAATTGTACAACCCACTCTTTTCATTATGATATGATGTTACATGGACACATACTTGTCATTTGTCATGCTTATAGTCTTATAGCTCAAATGTTACGACCACCAAAGATTCATCTCAAAAGTAATAAGAAGATATATGTATACAGTTGCTTCTGTTGGGTGGTATCCCAGGGGTGAAAGAATCACCTAGCATGGGTCAATCCCAGTATTACAGGGGGTATCCCAGGGGTGAAAGGAAAGCCTAGCATGGGTCGATCCTGATATAGAATTACCACTGATCAGCTGGTCATTTGTATTACATGCTGTGCACAGATTATTCAAGTAATAAGAGTAAAGTAACATAATTGTTATAAGATACATGACTCCACAATATTCATAAAGGTGGTCTTTTACCCTACAGCAGTACATGGTTTCATTTGAGTTTTTATCTCATATATAGTACATGTTGCCTTACATATTCAGTACATTATTTCGTACTGACGTCCCTCTTGGGGGACCTGCATTCCATGCTGCAGGTACAGAAGCTAATAAACCTCCCTAGTAAGAGTACAGGATATCAACCGCAGTCACTGAGCTCCAGGTTGCTTCGGGGCTTTGAGTCTTATCATATCTTTTTGCATTGTATAGTATCTTATCATGAGGCGGGGCCTGTCCCGACCCTTATAAGATAACGTTTCTTGTCTAGAGGCTTTGTAGACTACGTAAAGTATAGTATGGTCATGTATCGTACCGTAGACATTGTGGCTCCAAAGGCCTAGTCATATAATATCTTTTGGCTTGCTAGTCCTATTTATCTTTTGAGGGCATGTTTAGTATGAAAGTAACTTATAATGTTCATAGGTAATGTATCGCTACAGGTTGGTTCTCCCGAGCCTTACCGGCAACGGGTGCCAGTCCGCCTTAATAGGATTTGGGGCGTGACACCACTATGCTGATTTAGTTGATTTAGCTGTACCGACACATATCAGTCTGACTGTCGCTCCTCATCCTCCTGAGGTGCCATCATTTTCTAAAAGGCCGGCACATTGTGGTTTTTCTGATTCCTTTTATGATTTACCCCGTTGGAACAGTGTTGACGAGGGAGCTTACACATCAACTTATCGGGAAGAGCTTAAGTATTATCTTCGATCGCCGCCAGAGGTTCGCAAACGACGGATCAACACATTGGATTGGTAGAGGAATAATGAAACACAATATCCTATGCTTTCAAGATTAGCTACAAATATCTTGAACGTTCTAATGTCAACCGTTGCATTAGAGAGTGTCTTTAGTCAGGGACAACAGCAACTTGGAGACAACCGACACTCATTGGGAAGCAATGCAATGAATGTTCTAGTTTGCCTCAGAGATTGGATTAGGGCAGAAAGAAGAAATCAAGGAATGGAACCGGAGCCGAATGACGAGCAGAAACTGGAAGAAATTATGACTTCGAGGGAGAACTCAGCAGAATCAAGTCCAATGCATGGGTTTGCCCCCATTGACTTTGACTATACTATGCAAGTTCCCGTTAATATTAACATGGATGAGTTGGAAAAAATGATGCATGGTTTGTAGATTTTTTATTCATATAAATTATAAATTTTGGATCATTTTTCAATCAATAAAATTCAACATTCATTAATTAAATATCAAGTATTATTAATTTATTATATTAAGTAGTATATATTTTGTATATTATTGTATATATCTTCTATACACATGTATATTTAACATATATATTTAATGTATCCAAGTGTATATGTTTTACAAATTAGTATATAACTATATATATATATATATATACATATTGTATCATATTAAATGTATATTGTAGAATAGTATATATTTTATTTAAAGTAGTACATATATATTGAATGGTGTGTATATATCTTCTATAACCGTATATATTTAACGTATACATGTGTATATGTTTTATAAATTAGTATAATATAACTATCTATATATTGTAATACATATATATTGTAGTATATAGTTTATTTAATTTTAAAGTAGTACATATATATTGAATGGTGTGTATATATCTTCTACAAACGTGTATATTTAACGTATACATGTGTATATGTTTTATAAATTAGTATGTAAGTATATATATATATATATACACACACACACTTTATTTAAAGTAGTACATATATATTGAATGGTGCGTATATATGTGTATATATTATATCTTCTATAGACTTATATCTTTAACGTATACAAATGTATCTATTTTATAAATTAGTATATAAGTATATATATATATATTATTGTAGTATATACTTTATTTAAAGTAGTACATATATATTGAATGTTGCGTATATATGTGTATGTATCTTCTATAGACGTATATCTTTAACGTATACAAGTGTATATTTTCTATAAATTAGTATGTAATTATATATATATATATATATACATATTGTTGTATATATATATATATATATATATATATATATATATATATGTATATTGTAATATATATTTTATTTAAAGCAGTACATATATATTGAACGGTGCGTATATATGTGTATATATCTTCTATAAGCATATATATTTAACGTATAAATGTGTATATGTTTTATAAATTAGTATATAACTATATATATATATATATATATATATGTATATATGTATATATTTTACTATTGTAGAATTGTAGTATATGTTTTATTTAAAGTAGTACGTATAGTCATATATAAATATATATTGAATGATACGTATATATGTGTAATTATTTATATATATTTTAAAATATATATATTGTATAATTATAGTGTATATAGTGTATATAATTGTAGTGTATGTAGTGTTTATTGGATTTTTCATTTTTTTTAAACGGGTTTGACCGGATTAGGTGGGTTTAACCGGGTTGGGTTAAGTGGGCTGGTTCAGGGTTGTTTTCAACATTTTTACTGTTGAACCCGGAACCGGCCTGACCCACCTAACCCCAACCCGGGCCGAAACCGGCCCACAACCCGGTTAAACTAAATGGGCCGGTTCCGGTTTGGCCCGTCCTGGCCCACTTGACATCTTTATTTTAACCATTAACCGATCCAAACCAACCAATGAACACCCCTACATAGTTCTTGCTAAAAATTACATAAATACACAACTTATGTTTTCAATATTACAAAAAATCTCAACTCCCTAAACATATTACAAAAATCTCACGTATATACAGAATGCTATGTATATATATGTCGGCTATGTTATGTATATTAATAGGGAGAGAGACTAAAGTAATTAAAAAAGTGAGAGAGAGTGTAATCACTTCTAAAAGAGTTGGTATTTATGTTATTTATACTAGGTCTTGACGTCCCAAAATCAGCCAATGGGAGGTAATAGTTGGCCCGTATGAGTGCCCACAGTCAGCCGTTTGCTATTAATGAGTTGTTTAGTGTGAGGTATAAGAGATAAATAGTCTCGAGATAAAATGAATGATTATTTATTTCATATTTGGTTGGAGGTACTAGTTAGTATCAGAATTATTTATCATACCATTTACACCATAGTGATGGATAAGTTATCCCATATTTATGTTGGGATAACTAATCTCGGGTAATTCTGGGATAACTAATTTCAAAATTAATTATACCGAGATGCACTTTCCCAACCAAAAGACCCCTAAGTATTTCGTATAGCATAGGACTATGAGTCTGTGACCTTTCTCCCAATTAATCTCAGTAGAATTATCAACAACAACAATAATATACCCAGTAGAATTTCACAAGTGAGGTCTAGGATGGTAAAGTGTACGCAGACTTTACCACTACATCGGTAAGGTAGAGAGACTATTTTCAAAAAAACCTCTACTCAGGTGTAGCAAATCTTTATTAAATTATCATTTAATATTAGTTTCTCTTTAATCCTTATAAAAATAACTTGATGTTGTAAATTGAGTGGATAGCCATTGGCCTGCTATGTGGCAAACTCGTTGAGGAAGTGTATTGTCAATCTTCTTGCAGAGGTTTGGTAGGTTTGTTAAGGAAGCTTATTGTCAAACTTTCTGCAGAAGTTTTATAGCTTATATATATGCTCATTGGCTTGTAAAGGAAAGTATGAGAAATATGAAGAATGGAAAGTGAAATACGATTTTCTCTTTCTTTCTCTTTTGTAATTTACTTTTATATTAGCTTTCATTTTATAATAAATTATTAGCACGAGACTTTGTCATCCTAAGCAAATACATTTAAAGCAATAAGGGTAAAAATTTATTTTTCTTAATAATGTCAAATCTTTCTAAGCTTGAATTTGTTTTCCTAGATATATCGGGCAAAAATTATTTATCTTAGGTAATTGTTGTCGAAATTCATTTGGAAGCAATGAATCTGATAGAAATCATCAAAGATAAAAATCAGACATCAAAATAAAACCGTGTCAAGGCTATGATATTTTTTCGTCATCACCTCGATGAGGGATTAAAAGTAATTTATCTCACTATATTGTATTATAAAATAGTTTAAAAGCATGATCTTCTGAATATGCACAGACACATTATGAAAAGACGAAATTGAGATTACAAGATTTTAAAATTATAAAAGAGTATAATTCTTTTATGTTTAGAATTATTTTATAGTTAAAGTTATGCATAGAAAATACCACTGACCATGATATGTTGTAGAAAATATTCTTCACCTTTACCTCCTCGAGTATGCTTCTGTAGCAACAATATCGAGAAATGAGAACTAAAAAGTATTCTAAATTAATTTCACATATTCTTATTGCTGAACAACATAATGATCTTTTGATAAAAATCATTAAAGTTGACCTACTAGTTTTGTTTCATTCTTTAGAGTGAATGAGGTAAATTTTCACCAATTCGGACATGAAAAAGGTCCTGGCCTCAATTGTGAACGTGGCCATGATCGAGGAAGAGATTCTAATCATGGTAATCATCTTGCACCAAATAATAATCTTCCTCACCAACATTGTAAGAAAAATCGTGAAAAGTCTATAGCGACGCAAAAGAAAAATTCAAAAAATAGATGTTACCAATGTAGAGGAAAAACGCATTGACCACGTACTTGTCATACGCCAAGGCACCTGTTAGATCTCTGCCAAGCATTTTGAAAGAAACAGATAATAATGTAAAAGAAAAATTGATCGCTGAAGATAATGTTGAACCTACGTAGTTAGATATTATTTTTTTGAATTCTCTGAAGAAAATATAGATCATCTTATTGGTGGTGAATCCATAATAGTCTAAGTATGTTATTTTTCTGTTGGTTGTAATAGTTTACGAATCTGTCACTTATGTTTCTCTAATCCTGTAAATAAATAAAATTTGTGTAATATGTTGTTAGTAATACTATAATGTTTACTTTATTTATGTTTTCATCTTGAAGAATATATGAATATTCCTTAACTTTTATTTGGATAAATGATCAAAAGTAAGGATATTTGTACAATTGATGGTGGAACAATGCACGCCATATTTAAAGGTGAGAATTATTTTCCTACTTGTTTAGAAGAAAAATAAATGTCACAACAATCTCTAGTAATTCGAAATTGATTGAAGGCTACAAAAGAGTTATTATATGTTTGCCTAAGAGGACGAAATCTGTTATAGAAGATGCACTGTTCACTTTTTTTTGAGAAACTCGTTAAGTTTTATATCCGTTGAAATGAATATCGCATTGAGACAATAATGAAATGAATGTTAAATATCTTGTCATTGCCAAAAAATAGTTTGGGTCAGAAATTTGTGTTGAAAAAATTATCATCTTTGTCTTCTGGCCTATATTGTGTAGAAATTGGTACAGTCGAAGCACAATGGAAATTGGTACAGTCGAAGCACACTCTATTGTGAATCAGAAGTTTATCAATTTAAATACTTTTGTGTTTTGACATGACCGAATGAACCATCATGGATCAATAATGATGAGATGAATCATTAAAAATTCAAATGGGCATCCATAAAGAACCTGAAGATTCTTGCAAGTAATGAATTTTCATGTTCTGCTTGTTAGCAAGGTAAATTAATAACTAAGTCGTTGTCACTAAAACTTGGCGTCAACTCCCCTCTTTTTCTAAAGCATATACATGAAAATATATGTAGACCTATTCACCCATCTAGATAGTCATTTAGACACTTTATAGTCCTAATAGACACTCTTCAATATGGTCTCATGTGTGCCTCTTATCATCTGAAAATATGACATTTGTGAAATTATTGACACAAATAATTTGATTTAAGAGCTTTATTTTCAGATTATTTCATTAAGGCTAATCGCTTCGATAATGCTGAAGAATTTACATCCCAAACTTGATTACTATGTGTCTGTCGGGATAATGATTTTACATCCTATAGCTCATGTTCATATTCAGAATGGCCCTTCTGAGTCATTTATTAAGCGTCTACAAGTGATAGCAAGATCATTACTTATGAGAAAAAACTTTTCCACTACTGTTTAGGGATGATGCTATTTTACATGCAACATCATTTGTTCGACTCAAACCAGCTCATTCTAACAAATGCTCTTTGTCACAAATGATTTTTGATCATGAATCAAATATTGTCCATCTACGAATCTTTCAATGTGCTATATATGTGCCAGTAGCATCAACAAAATGCACCAAGATAAGCCCTCAGAGAAAGTTAGTAATATATATTGGTTTGAGTCACCCTCTATAATTCACTACCTTGAATCATTGCTGAATTTATAGATTGTCGATTTGATGAAATAATTTTTTCACAATTAGAGAGAGAAAATAAGAAACTAAAAAAAATTCGAAGTGACACTCTAAAAGAATCTCATGAAGAGACCGAAGATCAGACTAATCCTAATATTCGTGAAAAAATCAGTGAACCTGAGACTTAAGTGAAAGAAGACCTTTCGATAAGTCCCGCTGGTGATGGAATAAATTTAGATCAATAAAAAATTATGATAGATAATATTTTTGCATATAATATCGTACTTGACATACGCAAGACAGTGAAGATTTTAAACTTTTATCTGTCGAAAAATATCAACAAAGATGTGATTGGTCAAAATGGCAAGAGGTAATTTAATAAGAATTGAACTCAATTGCTAAACAAAAGGTTTTAGACCTGTAGTCCAAACCCCTTGATGGTATAAATCAGTTAACTATAAATGGGTATTTGTGCAAAAAAAAAAAATGAGAGAAATGAATTGTAGATACAAGGCATGCCTTGTTGTACAAGGATTCTCTCAAAAATCCGTTGTCTATTATGAAGAAGACAGATTCACTTGTCATGGATACAATAACATTTTGATATATCATTGGTCTAGCTGTATATGAAAAGAAATACATTTAATGGATGTGATTATAACTTATATTTATGATTCACTTGACAATGAAGTTTATACAAGGATCCCAAAATGATCTAGAATGTCCCAAGCATATAGTTTAAAGTCTCAAAAAATGTATTCAGTTAAATTACAAAGATCGTTATATGGTAAAAAATAATCAGGACATAATCGCCTCAATGAGTACTTAATAAATGAAGGTTTCATAAATGATGTTATTTGTCTTTGTATATTTATTAAGAAAAAAACATCAAAATTGAAAAAAACATCAAAATTTATTATACTCACCGTTTATGTTGATGACATAAATCTCATTGAAACTCCATAAGAAGTTTATAAGGGGATTGTGTTTCTAAACAAAGAATTTGAGATGAACGATCTTGAAAAGATAAAATTTTATCTTCTTCTACATATTGAACATTTAGTAGACGGAGTCTTCATCCACCAATTTGCCTTTACTGAGAAAGTTTTGTAATGATTTTACATGAACAAAGCATATTCATTAAGTACTCCAATGACTATTCAATTACTTGAAGTGAGTAAAGATCCGTCCCGATCTTCAGAAGATAATGAAGAAATTCTTGGTCCTGAGATATAATATCTCATTGCTATTGATGCACTTATATATCTTGCTAATGCTACAAGGCCTACTAGAGCATTTTCTTTGCTAACAATATATAGTTTTTCCCCTACAATAATAAGTTGAAACAAAGTTAAACATATATTGCGATATTTAAAGAAGATTGTTAATATGAGTCCATTTTACACTAACAAAGATAGTGCGAATCTCATTAGTCATGCACATACACTAACAAAGATAGTGCAAATCTCATTGGTCATGCAGATGCAAGTTAATTATCTGATTTGCATAAAGTTTGATCTTAAACAAGTTATGTATTTTCATGCAAAAGTACTATTATATCATGACGATCTACAAAATAGTCTATTATTGCTACTTCTTCAAATTATGCTGAGATAATAGCAATAATTGAAGCAAGTATGAGTGAGATCAGTGATACATTTCATCAAAGAGAGATGTGATCTTCATTATGATAACCAAGCCTCTTTAGTCCTATATGAAGACAATGCTATCAAAATTATTCTTCACACATGATGTACAGAAGAATGGTGACATTAGTGTACAACAAATTCGTTCAAGTGACAATTAAATAGATTTGTTCATTAAATCTTTGCAAACTTCAACTCTTAAGAAGATGGTACACAAGATTGTGATGCAACGACTTTACCATTTGAATCGGGATCTTCATCAGGAGGAGTAAAATACGTGTTGTACTTTTTTTTCCTCACAAGATTTTATCCCAATGAATTTTTCTTATAAGTTTTTTAATGAGGCAACCAAAATGCTACTATCAGAGATGTGTACTTATTTTTCCTTCACTAATTTCTTTTCTTTTTTCCACCGAGTTTTATTTTCTAGTAAGATTTTATGAGGAACATTATCTATCACATAAACATTCAAGGGAGAATGTTGTAAATTAAGTGATGGCCATATGACCTGTTATGTGGCAAGCTTGTTAAGAAAGTTTATTGTAAAGCTTCCTGAAAAAGTTTGATTAATTAATATATAGGCAAAATAGCTCGGTAGACCTTTATACTAGTCTATTTTAAATAATGTGGATACTTCTACTTAGCTCTTTGTCATCTGAACCCCCAACTCAATAAAACTCAACATTTTAAACACTTTTTTGGTGAGTGCAACACACTCGCCCCACATCAGCTGCCACATCAACTTCCACGTCTGCCACGTCAGCTTTCACGTCATTTCAAGTATTACATTAAATTTCAAATTATTTTTAAAATGTCACATAAGAAATTAAATATTAAAATAAATTTAATTAAATAAAAAAATTATAAATTGTAGAAAAATTTAAATAATCATGTTTTTATTTTTGCTCACTAATTAAACATCAAATTTATTCCAAATAATTAAAATTCTTCTCCAATTAATTTAAATTTTTAACTATAAATTCATATATACAAACATAATTAATTTTTGATTTTTAAATTTGAAAATCTTTAACAAATTCTCAAAAACTTTAATTTTTTTCAAGATCATTCATGAAATTCACTAATTTTTCAATATCCACTATCACTCACTTTCAATTCAAATTTAAATTTTAATCCAAAAAAGATATGAAAAGCTATCAAATTTAAATTTTAATCCAAAAAAAAAAAAATGAAAACATTTGAATTGAGAGAAAAAATTTAAAAATAAAATAAAAAGTGAAGGTGGGTTGGGGAAGGGGCTGGGGTGGGGGATGCTGGACGGGCCTGAAGGTGGGGTGAGGGATGCTGGAAGGGGTTGAGGGGTGTTGGACGGGGCCGGGGGTGGGGGGTGATGGATGGGCGTAGGAATGGGTGGGGGGTGCTGGACGGCGGGAGGGTGGGGTGAGGGGTTCTGGATGAGGATGGGATGTAGGGTGGAGGGTGTTGGACGGGGGTGAGGGGTGGGGTGGCCTTTTTTATTTTTTGTTATTTTTTTAAAATTTTTAAATTTGTAAAATAAAAAAGGTTGACTGTCTTTTTTAATTTTAATATTATTTAAATATAAATATATTACTTCACTCGCTTATATACGTGTGACTACACGCGTCATATCTTAATAAGTAATTTTAATGCCATATAAATCCGGTCAATGGTCAAAGAGTTTAAAATGTTGAGTTTTATTGAGTTGAGAGGTTTAGATGATAAAAAGTTAGTAGAAGTATGCACATTACAAAACAGACCAAGTACAAGGTACATATTTTGCCTAATATATATACTCCTTGACTTGTAAAGAAAAGTATAACAAATATGAAGAACGAAAAGTGAAATACAATTTCCTTTCTCTTACAATTTACTTTTATTTTAACCTTTTATTTCATAACACTTTCACAGTATAAATATTTTCTTACATAATCTATCTATAGAATTTAAATTTAAATTTTAAGAATTTGAAACCCAATAAAGGAAGAAAAATAGTACTATATCACTTCAAATAGTCAACCGTAGATTATACCTTAAATGACGTCAGCCATTTTTTTTCTTTTAAGAAAAGGTCAACGGAGCCAAATAAAAGTTCACTTTTTTCAAAATTTCCTGTTTTTTTCTTCTTTTATTTAAATTATTATTTCGGAAAATTATAGTACTTTACTACTAAGAACAAAGTAAAGGGTTAAAAAAATATAAAAACCACTTTTTCTGAATCTGTATTTCATCCCAAAAAGAGAAAATTAATTCCAACAAATTAAAAAATATATAAAAACCACTTTTTTCAAAATTTCCTGTCTGTTTTTTCCCATTCCAAAAACACAAGGGAAATCAATTCTAATAAATAAAAAAAAAATATAAAACCCGACACCGTGTTGATTTTTCCCTCTCCCTTTTTTTTCTTCACCATCTCTCGACTCCAGCAAATTCTCTTTTGAAAATTTCCATGATTTTACGTGCTTAGGGTTTTGCTCTTTCCTCATTTAAGGTAAATATTTAAATTATGTTTGCTAATTTTGGATTAATTTACCATTAATTGTGGAATTGGGTATTTTTTTTAATGTTAAATATGATCTCTTTATTTTGTTGCATTGATGAGTTTTTTAGGTCTTATTTGAGTGATTATGAGTTGGATTTTTGAATTCTTGGATTTTTTTTATGTGGGTGTTGTTCAATTTTTGATTTTGAGGTAACTTTTTGTGTGTGTGTAGTGAAGAAATTGGATATTCTAGGGAACCAATTTGGGTTGCATGATATATTTTTGTTTGGGTTAGTTTTCGTGTACCTTGAGTAATTTTACACGATACGTGCCACCTCACACTAGTAACAGGTAACAGGTAACTCTGTCTACTCAGGCTAGAACAATATGTGATGAAATTTACCTAGTATTTTTTTTTTTTTAATGTTGTAATGTTGTCTTTGTTTTGTTGAATTGATAAGTTTTTTGGGTTTTGCTGAGTAATTATGTGTTGGGTTTTTGAATTCTTGGATATTTTTTATTTGGGTGTTGTTCAATTTTTGATTTTGAGGTAGCTTTTTGTTTGTGTAGTGAAGAAATTGGATATTCGAGGGACCCGACTTGGGTTACATGCTATATTTTTGTTTGGGTTAGCTTTTGTGCACCTCGAGTAATTTTACGCGATATGTGCCACCTCACACTAGTAATCGGTGATAGGTAACTCTATCTACTAAGGCTAGAATAATATGTGATGAAATTTACCTATTTTTTTTTTTTTTTTTAATGTTGTAATGTTCTCTTTGTTTTGTTGAATTGATAAGTTTTTTGGGTTTTGTTGGGTAATTATGACTTGGGTTTTTGAATTCTTGTTTTTTTTTATTCGGGTGTTGTTCAATTTTTGTTTTTGAGGTAGGCTTTGTGTGTTTATTGAAGTAATTGGATTTTTAGGGACCCAATTTGGGTTGCATGATGTATTTTTGTTCAGGTCAGCTTTCGTACACCTCGAGTAGTTTTACGGCATACGTGCCATCTCACACCTCTAATAGGTAATAGGTTAATAGGGAAATGTGAAGAAATTACCTAGTGTGTTTTAGTGTCTACATGATCTATTTGTTTTGCTGAATTGATGAGTTTTTGGGTTTTGTTTGAGTAATTATGACTTGGGTTTTTGAATTCTTGGATCTTTTTTATCGGGTTGTTGTTCAATTTTTGATTTTGAGGTAGATTTTTGTGTGTTTAGTGAAGAAATTGGATTTTCTGGGGACGCAATTTGGATTGCATGATGTATTTTTGTTTGGGTTAGCTTTCGTGTACCTTGACTAATTTCATGGGGCACGTGCCACCTTAGAGCAGTAATAGGTAAATAGTTAATAGGTAACTCTGTTCACCAAGATTAGAACATATGTGAAGATATTTACCTGGTGTTTTTTGTCTCTTACGTCCATGTTGGAAGGAGTTCTTATTGGAGTTTTGCTCGATGTAATTGCTTCAACTGTTTTGCTGCTTAAATTATTTAATTTTAGTTGTTTGCTGTTGTAAAATGCATTGTTTGCTCCTTAGATAGGAGGTTGTGGAGGACACAGATTAAAGTAGAACGTTAGTAGTAGGTAGCAGTGTGTTGTCTTGTTTTTTGTCCATACTAGTAGAGTAGTAGTTGTAGTATTGCTTATGTTGTGTCTTGTCATTTGATTTCTGTTATTATCTAATGTTTCTTCTACCTCGATTGTTGTACTGTTTTATTGTAGTTTTCGTTCTGTTACTATCTGCTATTTTTGATAGTTATTTTAGGTTTTGTTTCCTAGTTACGACTTGGGTTTGTGAATTCTTGGATTTTCTTTATTTGGGTATTGTTCAATTTTTGATTTTGAGGTAGATTTTTGTGTTTTTAGTGAGAAATTTTGTTTTTTATGGATCCAATTTGGGTTGCATTATATATTTTTGTTCGGGCTAGGTCTTGTGCACCTTGACTAATTTTATGGGTTACGTGCCACCTTAGAGCAGTATTAGGTGATAGGTAACTCTGTCCACTAAGTTAGGACGCGTGGGAAGAAATCATCTAGTGTTTTTTTTAGTGTTTTTTTATCTTTGCAGAGATTTGAGTGTTTTTTTCTTCTCTGCAGAGATTTGAAGCCCACTTCGTTGTCCAATAGGTTATTACTGTTAGGTCCATGTTAGAAGGAATTCTTGTTGGAGTTTTGTTTGCTCAATGTAATTGCTTCAATTGTTCTTTTAACTGTTTGATCTCTTTGTTTTGTTGAATTGGTGAGTTTTTTTTCGGTTTTTTTTTTGAGTGATTACGACTTTGGGTTTTTGAATTCTTGGATTTTCTTTATCTGGGTGTTCTTCAATTTTTGATTTTGAGGCAGATTTTTGTGTGTTTAGTGAAGAAATGTGGATATTCTAGGGACCCTATTCGGGCTGCATGTTATAATTTTGTTTGGGTTAGTTTTCGTGTACCTCGATTAATTTTACGGGATATGTGCCACCTCAGAGTAGTAATAGGTAATAGGCTAAGTTGGGCTGACTCTTCACTTTAGATGCAAGACTGGTGTCGGATTCTCCAAAAATACACTATTTTCGGAGAGTCTCACATTCACCCACTGACTTTTTTGAAGAGCCCGAGCAACATAGGTAACTCTATCTACCAAGGCTAGGATAAATGGGAAGAAATCGGCCTAGTTTTTTTTGTCTCTATTGGGATTTGAACGTGGGGTCTCATGGTTTTTGGCCCACTTCTTGACTACTAGGCCACACTCGTAGGTCCAAGGATTTCTTCTCCGAGTTTTGTTGTTTTGCTTGATGTAATTGCATCAACTGTTTTGCTGCTTAAATTATTCACTTTTGGCTTTTTACTGTTTTGAAATGTGTTGTCTTGCTGTCCATTTGTATTATTAGTCGTAGTATTGTTCCCATAGTTTCTTGTCCTTCAATTTGCTCTATGTAGATTTTTGTATTTAGTGAAGAAATTGGATATTCTATGGACACAATTTGGGATGTATATCTATTTAGTTGTTTGAAATGGTAATGATAGTGGAATGGTTGGTATGTTTAGAAGGAATTCTTGTTGGAGTTTTGGGTCTTGCTATATGTAATTGCTTCAACTGTTTTGCTGCTTATATTATTTAATTCTGGCTGTTTGCTGTTGTAAAAAAAGTGACTGAGGGTCTATTGGAAACAACCTCTCTACCTCCGTGGTAGGGGTAAGGTCCATGTACACTCGACCCCTTCCAATCCCACTTTGTGGGACCATACTGACTATGTTGTTGTCCTTGTTGCTGTTGTAGAATCATCTCTCTCTCTTTCTTGGGAAATTGTGGTCAAGCCCTCCCTTTGTTCCTCGGAGCGGGCAACAAGAATTAGAATCAACCTATATAACATCTTTTCCCATGTAGTCGGCTAGAGGAACGGGCTTTCCAAACATAAAACAGTCCCTACCTATACATTCCACTCCATGGAACGATTCCGATGTGCCCGTGACCTATTTTGATTAAGACCAAAACCTATCTCTAAAGTGGAGCCTAGTTTAAGCTGTAAAACAAGTGATGATTGAATAAAGAAAAACCACGCCTTGCATGAATTAGGGAAAGATAGAACTCAACTTCCTCACATTCTTGGTGAAGGTCATAATTTGCAGGAACATTCTATGGTCTTAATAAGAGGAGGTAGAGTTAATGATTCACCGAGATGTGAAATTACAAAGCTAGATTCAGCTTCATGATGATGTGGAGCGTTCTCATGGGATCTGTGTTTTAAAAGAAAAATATGTTTTACCTAAGAAAAACTTATTTTTATTATGTTTTCCCATATTTGATTAAACATAAAGCTACTAGCATGTAGTAGTGGTGGAGGGTGGAGTGGGACATGGGATGTGGGTTTTGGTGATAATACATACATGCTGATAAGAGCTAGTTATACCGAAATAACTGTAATATGTAAATAACTTGGAGATTTTAGGTTTAAATTTCACCTGGAACTTTCCATCTAAGCTCATTGCTTCAATCTTGGTGTGCATACTTACCTTTTACTTGTGGGCTATGTAAGCTGTCCACTGTTGGGTTAGTTGAGGTTCGCACAAGTTGGTGCGGACACATTGTCATAATAAAAAAAATATTGGAGCAGGGGTAGTGTGGAAATTGACTAACTGCCATGATATTGGAAGATTTTCTTAACTCCTAATTATGGCCAGTGTTTCCCTTTTTGTCCTTTCTTTCAAATACTAACCGGTGATGATAATCACCGAGTGATCAGGTTTTGTTTAGCGTTCTTTGAATTTTTATGATTTTCTTGTCACCGGAGTTGCTTCTTGTTTTTCCTTTTTCCTTATTGTGGTCATATGACCTCAATGAGTTATTTTTAAATTACTTTGTTTCTGCAGAGACAAATGAGTAGGGTGTCTCGAGGTGGGTCTCATGGTAGATCCCGTACTGGGAAGAAGACATTGAGGAGGCGCAATGATGGTGCAGGAGCTGATAATGTTGTCCTGATTGATGTCGAGTCTGAAACTTTTAGTAATGTTATTATTATTGATGTGCCTGAATCGACACCCAAGAAGTTTCGAGGTAAGGCAGCAGCAAAGAAAGCCAAAAGAGGTAAGACAGCAGCAAAGAAAGACAAAAGGTCTCCTTTGAGGAACATAATCTTCATCGATGATGATGAAAGCAATGAGAATGAATCTTCTGAATGTGGTGTGGAAGATGGCCACCACTTCTTTCAGGACCCATCTCCTAGCATGAGACCGTGCTCAACATCGGAAAGTGCTAAAAAACCTCTAGATGGAATTGGTGATGATTGCCAATTTGTTCGCGAAAATATTTCTCCAGTGAAGTTATCAAAATGCAAAAGAACTTACTCTGGAAAAGCTCCTGTCCAAAATCAATATGGTTTGGCGTCTGATTCAGAGAGTAGTTCATCTGATGATGATGAGTTGATGGAGGATTTTTCTGGACTGCTTCGAGAGCAGTGGCAGAAAGCTTCGTTAAAGAGGAAAAATGATAACAGTGGTACATCTGGTGTTGGAGATGTTAATAGTGCGTCCACTGGTGGAGTTCAGCCTGAGCCTGGTGAGAGTGAAGAGCATCCTGTTTGTCCTGGTTATTCTAAATCCTCTACCGAAAAAGAAGACCAACCTCCAAAACCAACACGTGAATCACATTGTGCTTCTAGTAAGACTGATGTCCATGATGAAGGAGATCCACAAACAAAGAACTTTGAAGAGAGTTATCCCAGTATACCCCGTGAATACCACTATTCTAATGGCGGTGTTGGTCCTACAGAGTCTATTTGCAGGGAAAAAGCTTCATCAGGCTCACCAATCAGCGGCAAAAAATGTGTTGATCAGGAAAATGGGAAACGGATGCCTGATAAGACATCAGAATTAGGTGCAAACCATAATGAAACACTACCTAGAAACAGAGGTTCCTTGGTGGAGGAGGATCTTCCGGAATCTGTATCTATGAGCCAACACAAGGATGAAAGGCATGATGATGTGAATGGACAAGATGGTGAGAATGTGGAGCATAGTGTTGAGAACTGTATTACCACTGAAAGAGAAAGGATCAAGGAGACCTCTGAATACAAAAAGGCACTAGAGGAAGAATTGGCGTCCAGACAGAGAGCGTTGGCGCTTCAGGTCTGTCATGTGTACTTCTTCCTGATAACTTTCGTAGAGATATGGTTTTCTGTTACTCCTTCGGTGTTCATTAGTCTGTAACCCGTTGACTACTGAATGCTTTTGTCTCATCAATACCATGGTTGATCAAAGTTCTCTACTTTTGATGCTTAATGTGCTTCTTTGTAGCCTATGTGCTCCAAGGGTGTCAGAATTATAGCAGCCTTGTAGAGAATAGTACTGTAAGCTAGCGTTTGGCCATAGATTCCCAAATATTCTGGAAACCAGTTTTGGGTGAAGTTTCAACGTGTGTTCGGGCATAATTTTGGAAATATATTTCCCTCTTTTTTTTAAAAAAAAAACCGTGAAACATGATTTATACACATAAGTTTTAAATACAATTAGAAAGACCTATATAATTTTGACACAAAATTATCATTTTAATAATGATCTAGATAATAAATTATCCCAAAATCATAACACGATATTTTAATAAAATTGCTAATAATACAATTACCAGCTATTACAATTTGTCATATTACAATTAGTTGTGAAAATCCATTGATGCAAAAAAATAAATACTCTCTCCGTCCCATTTCCATTTTATGCGTTGCCATTTTCTTTTAGATCCGTCACAAAAAGAAAGTCATCTTTCCTAATTTAGTAACTATTTAATGACATCATCCCCATTTTATCCTTATTGGGTCCCACTTAATTAAAAAAGACAACTAAAAAGTAAATATTTAAGTGACTTTAAGAGAGGCAATTTTGCAAACTTTACAAAGTCATCATTTATTTCTTAAACTCCGTGTCCGGTCAAATGGTGACACATAAAATGGCACGGAGGAAGTAACAGTAGGAACTAGCTATTCTTTAATATGATCTTCCCATATTCTATGAACAATCTCTTTGTTAAGAAGAATGCATAGTTGGAGTCATAATTAAGGGTTTTTTTTTTTTTTTTTTGGGGTGGGGTGGGGGTATAAAATATAGACGTTTGTGTTCGGTTTCAAAATTTTCAAAGAACCCAAAAACTAGATTTTGGTCCAAAAATCATTTTTTCTAGTTTTTGGGATTTTGGGTTTTTTGCCAAAACTTTGACAAACTTTGCCAAATGTTTCTCAAATTTACTTGCAATATCTATGGCCAAACGGGTCCTGAGAGTGTCTAAAAGATTAACGGGATGTTCATTTTGTTTACAATAGTTAGAAACTTGA
This sequence comes from Capsicum annuum, assembly GCF_002878395.1. NCBI lineage: Eukaryota > Viridiplantae > Streptophyta > Magnoliopsida > Solanales > Solanaceae > Capsicum > Capsicum annuum. Next base: position 11,918,146 of record NC_061121.1, read on the forward strand.
AGTAGTCATTTGATGTAGAAATATATAAATGAACTCCCTTTGAGTTCGTAAAATTTCCTCCGTTTCTATTCATCACAAAAAAAGAAAAAAAAAGAAAAAGAAAAAGAAAACCCTTCTCTATTTCCTATAGATGTTCAATCTTTGAGGCCTAGAGTAGTCAAAGGTGAAAAAAATTGAAGTCTTTTGGGGCAATTAAGTGTAAACTGTAATTAAAGCATGAGCTTTAACAAAGAAAGGCACTAATGAACTGAAACACTAAATATATTTTCAAAAAGAAAAAAAAGAAAGAAGAACTGAGACACTAAAATGAAATATATGAAGTAAAATTGTGTCAAAGTTTCAAAACCATTTCAAATTTCTTGATTTAGATGAAAAGATGTAGCTTTATGTTTTCTGGAGATAGTTATGAGAACTCCTTTCTTTATTTGGTGTACCTACTTGAGACAGATAAAAGGAAACTTTCACGTCCTAAGAGCAAAATAGGATGATCTCGTCCTTAATGCTAGACATCTTTTTCTTATGTATATTTTTTGCGTGCTGCAAGGACTTTTGTCTAGTAGCAAGACCACAGTCAATGATGTGTGGTTTAGGTGTACATGACAGGTTTGAACACTGTCACGGATAAAAACCTGGTATTTAATTGGAGAAGGGTAGACAGATGGGCTCATTATCTGTTGAGTTTTGAATTGTGCACCACTGACCCTCGAGGATTTCTCGATTATAAAAATAAGGCAATGTATATTTTTTTAAGCACTAATTGCAAACCAATCTATTGATGATTTCTGGTAGAGAACATCATTATGTAACTTGTATGTATATAACTGCACACCAACCTGTTGATGATTTCTGGTAGAAAACTATATCATTTTATAATTCTTATGCATATCTATGTACACGAGGGTATCCCCTTTTTGATGAAATAGAAATATTGCTAAGACTTTTTCATGCCATTTGATGCTTTCAAGTATTTATGAGCTGCAATGTAGTTTTGTTACTGCTTGTTCATGTTATAAACTACCAACCTTCTTCATTGATTTTATAACGTGCTACTCTTACATGCTACATTTACCTTGGAGGAGTCGAAATTCCCTGTGATGTTTCACTTAGTTCTTTCCGCTTTATTTTGATTAAATTTCTCTTTTTCCTTTTCTTCTCCGTTTCCTTTCCCTCTTAACTCTCGGTCTCTTCTCTATTCCTTTTTCTTTTTAAGAAAGCATACAATTGAAGTTAGTCTGAGGATGAGTAATGGTCATTAAAATTATTGGAAGACCATTTTGTTTAGTTACAATAGGCTGTCAGAGAGGAGGGAGGGGAGTGCATGCATTTCACCGTTGTTGGTTGGTGAAACTGTATTTAAGATGATATGGACAATAGCAATCATCAGGCCCTTGATACTTTTATGATAAAAAATATGCAGCGCATTAGATAGAGAGATCCAGGAACATTAATGTTTTGGCTGTAGTATCAAAAAGGCTTGCCTTCCCTCCTTGTCTTAAATATCATACATAGATAGCATGGTGCAGGACTCGAACCTGTGACGTAATTCAAAAGTCCCTCAACCTATGCTACTTGAGCTAAGCCCCGGGGCCCATTCCGGTTATTACGTAAATAATATAATGGATATAGAAGTAAACATCATGTTGGGCATGTGGTAATATGTTATGTTCATGTCATATGTCTTTCTTAATATGAAAATATCAGGTGTGTGTTGCGTTATGAGTTTTGGTTTGTAATTGGCTAGATTGTTGTAAGATTAAGATCAAAGTTCTAAAATTTCTGATAAAAAAGTGCAACCACAGAGGAAAACCTAAATTAGCCGAAAGAAAGTATGATTTGTGTATGCATGAGGATGCAATGTGATTTGATGTGCTATTTACCTATTCAGGCAGAAGAAGCCAAGCAGATGAAGCTGTTGCTGAAAAGAAAGAAGGCTGAAACTATGCGTTTATTAGAAATGGAGAAGAGACAAAAGCAGCGTGTCGAGGAAATAAGAGAAACTCAAAAGAAGGTATGGCAACTTGGCCTCTACTGTTGTCTATCCTCTTCATCTTATGTTTCTTTGTCTCTCTCTTCCATGTCACTTATGCTGCCTGTGTGTTACTTTATGATTATAGCATATTTGAAGTTTTCCTACTATTTAAACCATCTGACGAATCTTTTTAGGACGTAGAGAATATGAACTTGAAGGAGCAGATACGAGCCGAAGTTCGGAAGGGACTCAGTATGCTTGAAATGACATGCCATGATATGGCTTCAGTGTTGCGTGCATTAGGAATCACTGTTGGTTTTGGCACTAGTCATGAGGTTTGTTTACACTCAGTCTCTAAATATCTTCCATCATCTTAATTTTTAACTACCTGAATGCAAATAATTCCAGGGAACATACTTGCATGAAACATTGGCATTCTTATTTTGCTCTTGCCCTGATTTGTGATTTATAACGTCTCTTGTTTTTTGACAATCATATGATCCATTTGTTCTGGTCTTGTTTAAGAGAAGTTCAGTTGAAACATAAGTATAAGTCCCTTGCAAAACTAATCTGATTGCATCAATTTGTGCAGAAAACGTGCTCAGTTAGTACGTCTTACATTCTTGCAATTTGCAAGTGCAAGATTTCTTTATCTGTGCATAAGATAAGCTATATTATTAGCATTTGTGTTTGTTTTGCTTTCTAATGTATGTACCCGTTTTATCTTTCTTGCAATATTGTCTCATCTTATATTGTGTTGGCTGTTTTTAGTCACTGTCGAACTTGGCTCTCAGATCTGTGTTTGTCTTATATGTAGCTACTTTTTTCATTTCTTGTGTTTTTACCTGCGGTTTTGGGAGTTATACTTGGTTTGTCTTACAATCTTCTCTACACGACCATCTCTTTTTCTTCTATTTCTATTCCTGAAGTGTTATTCACAGTTAGAAGGATAAGACGAGAGACGTTACTTGGAATAAATTCTTGTTTCAGGTGCGCGTTGCTTACAAAAAAGCCTTGCTGAAATTTCACCCGGATAGATCTTCACGATCTGATATACGACAGCAAGTTGAAGCTGAGGAGAAATTTAAGCTCATATCTCGAATGAAGGACAAATACTTACCAACTTTATGACACTACTGACCTAGGATATAAATGTTAGTTTATTTTCAGGAAAATTTTGTGTATAGGCCCTTCAATGCTTGAGCTTTCTCACCATGTGGAAAGCTGCACTCAGCTGCAGAAAGTTTTTTCTTTTTATTTCCAGGTTTAGTTTCGTCATTTCTTTATGTTATTGTTAACGTAGCTTTGTTTTTCTAGGGTTAAGATGGCTTCAGGAATTGCACTACAAAAGCTGTAAATTTTTTTGTTTCAGAAAAAAATATTCATTGGTCACTGAATGTGACTTAGGTAATTATAGTTTACAGCTCCATTGATGCACAGGCTGTCTAATATGCTACTATATATTTTTTCTTTTGGGTCATAAAAGAAACTATTATATTAAACTTTCAAGGAGCACTGGCCTCGGGAACAACCTCTCTACCTCCGTGAGGTAGCGGTGAGGTCTACGTACGCTTTACCCTTTCCAGATCTCACTTGTTTTCTCAACGAAAGGTGGTGGTTGATTGTAAAGGGTGTAAAAAGCTCCCCCGAGCTGAAGTTGCTCTTTGCTGCGCTAGACAATCTGCTACTCTATTCTGCTCTCTGTACTTATGGTTTAGAGTAATATAATGTTGCTGGTAGAGAGGTACCTGCGATCGTTTAAAACGGGAATGTGACATTTAACTTTCTCTAGCGGAATTAGACTCACTTCTTTTTCTTCAAATTCAGCATGATATGAGGCAAGAATCAAAGAAAGGTTTGAGAATTGGTGAATTCAATGTTTCCATATCCCTCCGAGCAGGAAATCATGTATTGAATAGAGGGTACTCCATCTCTGTAGAGGATACAACACATTGAAATCAATTGAGCATAGGTCCACATAGAGTTTGACAACAATAGGAAGGGATCGTTTGATGTGCAGGATAAAGTGATATATTTCAGGATTAAGTTTGGGATTAAATTTATATTTTGTTTGGTTGAAGGTATAAATTTATCCTTATTGCAGTAGGATGACAATGGAGGTATATGGAATTACGTTGTGTGGCGGGTGTATATCTTTGAGATTATGGTTCAAATGCTAGCAGAGACAAAAAAAAACTGTGGTTTTCTAAGTAATAGGTGCTCAGTAAAATAATCGAGGTGGGCATAAAATACTCTAGGTACAATCATTAAAAAAAAAAATTACTATAAAGGAAAGTGTTACTAAATATAAAAATGTGTCATTTTCGTTTAGACTAACTACAGAAGAAAGTGAGTAATATAAATTGAAACAAAAGGAGTATTAGTTTTGAACTTATTGCAATGGATACTATGAAAATGCATAATATTTGAAAGATCCAACACGTATGCAACATCCCTCAGTTTATTGCGTTTATATCGTTCAAAAATATCTGATATAAATATTTATATGGAAATTTCAAATATATACATACTATGAAGAAAAAGGAATAAATTTCCTAAAAGGAATCATCAAAAACACAATCATATACTAATACAATAAAATAATCATGCAAATCTGTTTAAGTTTTAATAATCTTGTGCATAGGAATCAGCAAAAACATAATCATATACTAATACAATATAAAATAATCTTGTAGATCTGTTTGAGTTCTAATAATTTTGTGCATGGTAGTAAAAAAATATTTGGCACACCATCATTTTGTCATATCTCTATTTGTCACTCTCAATCTCATTTTTATATTATACAATTATTGTTCTCCATTTTGGCATAAAATAATCCAATTATTGTCTGTCTAGAACAAAATAGTAATTGTGATCTTAATGCAAATTTGAAATGCTACTGATGAAGCCAAAGCCAGTATCTGAATTTATTTCCAAGAATCTCTATGTATTAGCGGAGTCCCTTTTTTTTTTTTTTTTTTTTTTCCGGGTTTTTTCATTTGATGTCTGATACCTCCTTTATGCTTCGATTAATTTTTGGATTCATACTGGAAAGTATTATTTCAAGATAAAACATTCTCCGTCAAAGACAATTGCTTTTTGAGAACTTGAATTTGAATATTCTGACTAAAAATGAAAAGGTATTTGTAATTTGAGAAAATGGTCGAGTTTACCTCAATACTTTATATGTAACCTTGTGTCTATTAGGGCAAGGGCATATACTTGAAACAAAATATAATTATAAGGGTAAATATGATCCATAAGTATAATTACGAGGTAAATATGATCAAAAAGTATCAAAGAAGGTAAGGTAAATATTAACATATTTTTTTTTCCAAAGCAGCAAGGAAACAACAAAAGAAAAAAGAAGTCATACATGAAAGACAACATAATTGGGATGATATAAGGTAATTGAGTAATCTATTCCAAGGCACCACCTACCAATGCCATTAATAAAACGAAATCATATGACAATGTCAGTAATTTCTATAAAAGCCAATAAATTCAAGAACCGATGAACTATCAAGTGATATTGGGCAGATTTGACAAAGAAGACACGAGGAAAATATTTCAGATTATTTAGACGAACAAACTATCTTTTTAATTCATACATATATAAAAGAAAGTTTGATATTGATAACTCAACCTTCTTTTATATCTTTACATTACTTAAGCAACCTCATATACAATATCATCATACAACGTATTATAAACTCTGTGATTGTCATAGAATACCTAATTTTCTCCGACTCTTATTTTCCTCATGCCTGTTAATTAGTATTGGTTCGTTACCTCATTACGCTTGGTAAGATAAAGCTTAATCCCCTTGCCTGTACTTATTTACGTTGAGGTTTTTAATTTATTATTAATAAATATGATATTTTCCTTTATTAACACAGACAAACTCTTCAATGTCTCTATCTTGGAAGAGATTCCAATTGCTAATATCAACAAATATTGCCATATTATGTAAATGATCCGCACACCACATATCAACAACGTGCCCAACATGGGCACTTTAAATTAATTACTAGTATACATCTACTTGTTACTTAAAGACTATAAATTAGACATAATTTTCTCACTGTTGATTGCATTAATTTCACTGTCTACTATTACTAGCAATAATGATGATGACATTCTTCTTAGTTTTTCTTGGCCTACTTGTGATTTATATTCTTGCTAAGTTCTTGTATAAGTCATGGTGGTATCCAATTTCCATACAAAGTTTGATGAAATCACAAGGTATAAGAGGTCCACCTTACAAGTTTCCTAATGGGAATGAAACAGAAATTAGAGACATGGAAATGAAATCCAACACTGGTCACATAGAGCTGAGACATGACATTTTCTCTATAATGCAACCACATTTACAGTCATGGATCAAACTATACGGTAATCATGACTTCCTTTCTTTTATTACGAATCCATATTAGTTGTCAAGGTTACTAAAATACGTATCGCGATATACTTGTCGTATTATAAAATCAAGATGTAATTAGTTATTTTTGTCCCGTTTTACCTTTAGTAATAATTGTTCTTGAAACTACATGCAATAGATCCTCGTGGTCTGACCCTTCTCAAACCCTACGCTTAGCGGAAGCTTTAGTGCACCGAATTGCCCCTTTAATAGATGTTCTTGAAATATGATTAGCTTAGTCTTGTTCAATTGTTCTTAATTAAAGTGCAATTTATTGAAGAGAAATAAGGGTAAAGTAGTAAAAGATACTTCTTATTTATGATTTATTAAGGGATATGTAAAATGAAAATATGATCAGTGCCAACACTAAATGGTTAAAAAGGCAAGTACCTTAGGTCCTAAATCTGATTGGCCTCATTTTTATTGCAATAATAGGTTATAGATATTTTTTAAGAAAGTATTGGGTACTATTTGTAGAAAATTGAACTTACTATGTAAGAGGAAAGAATTAAAAAAATAAATATATATATATATATTAGTAGAAATCGATTATACAAAAAGTTATTAGTAAGTTTGCATTTCAAAGAACTAGAAGAACAAGAATTTCAAATAATTTAAAAAATAAGTCTAAGGCCTCCATTTCATTTTGGCTTTAGGCGATTAATGTGCTTGAGTCGCCACTCAGTGAGTACTATGGCTGTCAAGTGGGCCTGGTCAGGCCAATCCGAAACCGGCCCGTGTTATTTAACCGGGTTGAGGGCCGGGCCGGGGCCGGGTTTGGGTCTAAGTGGGCCGGGCTGGGCCCAATAGTAAAAAAATAAAAAACCACCCTAACCCGGCTCACTTAACCCAACCCGGTCAAACCCGGTCAAAAATATAAAACAAAAACTTTTTTTCAATATATATTATATATATACACCTATATACATTATAAATACGTTAAACAATATATATACACTATATATATAGTATATACTACATTAGAATGTAAAAAATATATACACATATACACAATTACACATATATACGCACCATCCAAATATATATGTACTACTTTAAACTTTAAAGTTTAAATAAAATATACTACAATATATATATATATAAAATTATATATATACACACATGTATACGTTAAATATACACGTCTATAGAAGATCTATTCACATATATACACTCTATTCTATGTATATGTAATACTTTAAATGAGATATACTACAATATATATACATTACCATATATATATATTTGTATAGTTATATACTAATTTAAAAAATATATACACATGTATACGTTAA
>NC_061121.1:11925929-11926434 GCF_002878395.1 Capsicum annuum
TGTATACGTTAAATATACACGTCTATAGAAGATCTATTCACATATATACACTCTATTCTATGTATATGTAATACTTTAAATGAGATATACTACAATATCTATACATTACAATATATATTTGTATAGTTATATACTAATTTATAAAAAATAGACACATGTATACGTTAAATATACACGTCTATAGAAGATCTATTCACATATACAACTCTATTCTATGTATATGTAATACTTTAAATGAGATATACTACAATATATATACATTACAATGTATATTTGCATAGTTATATACTAATTTATAAAATATATACACATGTATACATTAAATATACACGTCTATAGAAGATCTATTCACATATATACACTCTATTCTATGTATATGTAATACTTTAAATGAAATATACTATAATATATATACATTACAATATATATTTGTATAGTTATATACTAATTTATAAAACATATATACATGTGTATATATGTTTTATAAATTAGTATATAACTATAT
>NC_061121.1:11926534-11927171 GCF_002878395.1 Capsicum annuum
ATATATATTTGTATAGTTATATACTAATTTATAAAACATATATACACATGTATACGTTAAATATACACGTTTATAGAAGATCTATTCACATATATACACTCTATTCTATGTATATGTATTACTTTAAATGAAATATACTGTAATATATTTGTATAGTTATATACTAATTTGTAAAACATATACACTTGGATACGTTAAATATATACGTTTATAGAAGATATATACACATCATTCAATATATATGTACTAGTTTAAATAAAATATATACTACAATACATATATATATATATATATATATATATATATATACTACAATATTTATATATATATATATAGTTATATAATAATTTATAAACCATATACATAACGTATACATTAAATATACTCATCTATAGAAGATATATACATACATATATATATATACCAGTCAATATATTCACTACTTTAAATAAAACATACACTACAATATATATATATATATATATATGTATGTATATGTATATATATAGTTATATACTAATTTAAAACATATACACATGTATACATTAAATATATACTACTTTATATTTAGAAGATATACACACACACATATATATATACCATTCAATATATACACTACCTTAAATAAAAGTATAAA
>NC_061121.1:11927271-11951536 GCF_002878395.1 Capsicum annuum
AATACATATATATATATATATATATATATATATATATATATATATATATATATACTACAATATTTATATATATATATATAGTTATATAATAATTTATAAACCATATACATAACGTATACATTAAATATACTCATCTATAGAAGATATATACATATATATATATATACCAGTCAATATATTCACTACTTTAAATAAAACATACACTACAATATATATATATATATATGTATGTATATGTATATATATAGTTATATACTAATTTATAAAACATATACACATGTATACATTAAATATATACTACTTTATATTTAGAAGATATACACACACACATATATATACCATTCAATATATACACTACCTTAAATAAAAGTATAAAACATATGCCACTTAATATAATAAATTAATAATACTTGATAGTAAATTAATAATGTATTAAAACTAAGTTTTTAATTTCAGTTTGTGAAATTCTGAATTTTCAAAAAAAAAAAAAAAAAAAAAAATCTTAATCGGGCCGGGCCAGGCCGATTAAAAGGCTGGCCCAAACCGGGTTGGGTCCGAGGCCGGGTTAACCGGGCCCAAATCAAAAACCCAACCAGACCGGGACCTGGACCCCTAAAGCCTTTGGGCTTACCGGGTCGGGTCAAACCGGGATGGTTTAATTATGTGGGCCGGTTTGAACCGGCCCGTTTGACACCCTTAGTGAGTACTAATAATCAAATCAAACGCCTATCTTAAAAGATAGGAGTATCACTTTATCTTCTTGAAATCCTAAATGTGTCACTGTCTGATATCAACCTAACTATCTTCTTGAATCCTGAATCGTCACTGTCTAATATTAACCTAACTGTCATATCACTCTACCTTCTTGAAATCCCGAATCTGTCCTTGTCTGATGTCAACCTAACCGTCTTATCACTCTATCTTCTTGTAATCCTGAATCCGTTATTCTCTGATATCAACCTAACCGTCTTATCACTCTATCTTCTTTGAAATCCTGAAACCGTCACTGTCGGATATCAACCTAACAGTCTTATTACTCTATCTTCTTGAAATCCTGAATCCATCAGCGTTTGATATTAACTTAACCGTCTTCTGGATTTATGTGTGTACGTATCAGGAAGGAACTTTCTTATTTGGCATGGTTCTGAACCAGAATTGATTGTAACTGATGTTGACATGATCAAAGAAATTCTTAACAACAAAGAAGGTGCATACGTTCAGCGTAAATTTGGCGGTCCTTTATTGGATTTATTTGGGAATGGACTTCCATTTTCAGAAGGCCAGAAATGGTCTAAACTTCGAAAAGTGGCTGATTATGCTTTCCATGGACAAAGCCTGAAGGTGAATCTCTATAATTCTTGTTATAGTACTTTGATCTAGTTTTACCTTGTGCTATCCATGCAAATCTGGACATTAGAGGTGGCCATTGAGCATGTTAGGCTGAATTTGAACACGTTAAAATGAGCTGAAATAGCGATAATTTGAGGATAGTTAGGATATTTACCAAACTTAGTGAGAGTTTCTGAAGTTCATTCTGTATCAGTGAAACAACAGTTTCGGAAATCCACTTTGTATCAGTGATACAACAATACATTCTGTAGCAGCGATACGGCAACTTATACAAAGCGATTTGATATTTTAGAGCGCGCGAATTGTTGTATCACTATTACATAAATTTCAGATAAATGTTGTGTATAAGTTTGCATGGTTAGGTAATTATTCCATTAATAAATGGACGACCAAAGGTTACTTGGGCTGAGATGGATTAAACAGTGGTCCATAATCCAACCCGCTCAACTGTTACTGAGTTCAGTTTCGTTATTGTGTTTTTGTATAATTTGTTTATTTTAACAAACAATACTAATATAAAGAATTGTTTTAATATGGTCATTTTGAAGTTCTCATGAGCTGATTTTGCCACCCCCGCGGCAGGAAATGATTCCAGCAATGATTGGAAGTGCGGAAGCAATGTTGAAAACATGGAAATCTTATGAAGGTAAAGAGATTGAAGTGTATGAACAGTTCAAGCTTATGAGCGCGGAAATCATCTCGAAAACTGCTTTTGGAAGCAGCTACTTGGAGGGGAAACATATATTCCAAATGTTGGACAAATTAACTCGAATCATTTACATGGATCACCGAAAGACTAAAATTCCCGGAATCAAGTATGACAAGAAACTCAATTCTTAATTTACATCAATGTCCTCTATAGTTTACGTCTTTGTGAGCTTCTTGAGAAGATGTTCTTTCAGAAACAGCCTCCCTACTTCCACGAGGTAGGGGTAAGGTCTACGTACAGTCTGCCCTTCCCAAACCCCACCTAGTGGGATTACACTGAGACGTTGTTGTTGTTGTTGATCTATAGTCTTGTCATTCTGTTAATAGTTAGCTGTACTGTCTTTTCAGGACATCCGGCGAAATAGAATCTGGCAAGCTCCGAGAAGCTCTTCGCGACTCGATCATGTTAATGTTAAAGAAAAGAGAAGATAATGTCAAGACAGGACAAACAGAAAGCTACGGAGGCGATTTTCTTGGATCACTCTTGAAGGCTCACCATGATGCTGATGTGAAAACTAGAATCTCAGTGGATGACATAATCGACGAATGTAAAACGTTCTATTTTGCTGCACATGAAACAACCACCAATCTACTAAGTTGGAGTGTTCTTCTTCTAGCAAGTCACCCGGAATGGCAAGAGAAAGCGAGACAAGAAGTACTTGAACTCTATGGCCAAGAAACTCCGAAGACTGAAAGCATTTCAAGACTACACATTGTAAGAACCTGAATTTCTTTACTGAATTCTTTTTACACATGCTCAATTAACAGAGGCGGATATTGGATGAGTTTCGCGATTTCAGTTGAACATATTGTTTTCAGCTCGAACTATGTATATATGTGCACAACAAGAAAGTGGAAAATGCCCACACATATATAATGATCACACTTATTCTGAATCTACTGACTTTAGATTCTTCATTTTTGCATCATCCTAACTAGGGGCGGAGCTAGGTAAGGTGGTTCGGATGAACCCCCTTCAGCGAAGAACTACACTATTTATACATGGTTAAAATAACTTTTTATATATATACAATAGATGTTTCGTTTGTTTACTTCTTCATATTTTGAACCCGCTACTGAAAATCCTGGCTCCACCACCACTGAATTCCTAACTGTTCATGTAATCGCTGTAGCCTATATGAACGGTAACGAAGGTTACTTCCTCCCCCGTCTCCTCTAGTCAACACCCGGAAAAATTATAACTAATACACATTCTCTGACTCTAGATTCTGAATTTTCCTTTGCAGGTGGGCATGATTTTAAGTGAGACTCTGAGACTTTATTCACCGGTTATCTATCTTGTAAGAACAGCAGCAAGAAACACAAGACTTGGGGGACTTACAATTCCAGCAGGACTTGGATTGTACGTTCCCCCTTTATTCGTTCATAATAGCTGTGAATTATGGGGAGACGATGCTCATCTTTTCGAACCAGAGAGGTTTGCTGAAGGGATGGCGAAAGCAACACGGGACCAACTGATGTCTTATTTAGCTTTTGGCTTTGGTCCTCGAAAATGTGTTGGCAATAATTTTGCAACTACGGAGGCCAAAATAACACTCGCTATGATCTTGCAGCGTTACAAGTTCACTCTTTCACCAAACTACATTCACTCGCCGACCGTGGTTCTCAACCTCCAACCTAAACATGGAGTCCAGGTCATCCTAAGTCCACTGTAAACTTATCGAGTTATCATACTTAGTCCTAAATGTTCCAGTTAATCAGCATTTAGATAACAGCCTGTATGGATTGTGTATCCTCACTGTTATTGTATTGTATTGTTACGTTAAACAAAATATTAGTTGTGGTTGCTATTCTGAACTTATTGTATTGGGTACTAAGAAAATGAGTAATATTCAAAGGATCTGACACGTATGCGACATCCAGAATATTTTGTTTTGTACCAAAGCATGTTACTTCATATCATCCAAGGAATCACAAAAAACACAATCATATACTACATAATAAAATGATCTTGCAAATCTGTTTATGTTTTAATAATCTTGTGCATGAGAGAGATTTGGCACATCATCAATAGTATATGTATTTGTCACTCTCAATCTCTTTTTTATAATATGGAATCATAATACTGCATTTTGGCATATAATAATCCAATTATTGTAGTAATTGCTGACACCTAATAGATCTATCAAGAACAAAATAATAAATGTAACGATGGGGAATCATATTGGTAAGGAGATCCATATTCACATACATTGAAATAAGAATTCATCATAGAAACAAAAAGGAAAATAGAAAAGGAAGATTCCAAAATGCTAAAACTACTAAGAAGATAAAAGACAACTTCATAACATCAGCCCTAATAGATTATATTCCTCTACTATATATAAACATCTTTCCAGGGTCCCAAATGTAATTTGACATCTTTGCAAATAGTACCTCCATCTTGGTTAAATTCATAACAATTCTCCCTCCCTCAATAAGAACCTTGTCCTCAAGGTTCAAGTATAGTCGTACAAAAACCATGGTGTTGTTATGTTCCTCTTTGTCAGTGTCAACAACCCAAAAGAATTCTTCAAAAGCTTCATTATCCAAAGCAACTTCCAACATTGGTCCTTCTTTTTGCTTTTCAAACCAGAGGATGCATCCACATCTAACAAGATAATCACCAAAGAGTTCCTTGGAAAGTGATCGCAGAACCAAAGGGCAAACGTTGAAGACCTGGTGGAGCTTTGAGTTAAGATCACTGTTAATAGTTGGATCAGATTCCTCTAAAGTAGTTTGTATTGGTGGCATTAGCACATGTAGGATCTCTGCAATCCAAGAAACACCCCAAGGGATAGTTACTTTCAAAACCAACTTACTAGAAATCCAAGTGAAAGCATCATTTAAAAGCCACAAGAGTTGCGTCCATGTTTTCTCCAGATAAGAAAGTTTAATGTGCCAGCAGTTACATGTGCACATAAATGATGAAAAATGATTTCAGGATCTGGAATAATTCTCCACAAATATTTCTTCTTTGCAAAAATGAAACTCATGCTGAGAAATATGGCGACGAGGGTGATGGGACAAGACATCTTTACTACCGATCATGGACTATTGCTTTTCCTTTTCTTCTGCATCAGTAGTCTCAAGTGGTTTGCGCCAAGTCTGGGTACCATAAGGGTCACAAAAAGTAGCAGGAACTGGAGCTGGAGTAATCGTAGTAAGCTTGCTTGGGTCCTTCAAGTACTCTTGCATTCTTGTAATATTGTGGAATGAGTATGTGGTCTTTGTGAAAATTCCTAGAATAGTTGTGTAGGCATAGATGAGCACATGAGAAACAACATCAACAGTAACATATGTAAGAGCCATTGATAGACCAAACATGTGTCACTCCAGCTGCAAGCTTAGCGACTAAGTCCATTTTTGAGTGTTCAAAAACCACAGAGCTAAGAGCCAAACTATTTGTTGCAACAAGGATACCGAAATGGATGTTCTTGGAAATTGCTTCATACAAATTGTTATGTTCCGCTTTATTCTCAGATATTTCGAAGAACATCAAAATGCATTTCTTAACTACATCAGACAGAGGGCAATTTGATTTGTGAAGGTCAAACATCACTGTCTCAGATAACAAGAACACAAAATCACAGGACTTGGTCATTTTATCAAAATTTATAAATGCATCAGTGCCTACTTCTTCCATCACAAGGCCACCCAGTTGCGCACGCCCCAGTATAGCAATTAAATAATATTTAGCAGGAATACTAGTATGTGTATGCATGACCAGGTCGATATCAATAGTTATATGGATACTGAGTATACCAGGATTAAAGGTATGAATTGAAAACCTGATAAAAATAATAAAAGTTGTTGAGGAATAAGAAAAAGGTTGCACCTCAAGCCAAGTCCTTCCAGCAACCAACACAAAACCAGCTTCCAGTGGCGTATGTACATTGCAAAATTCATGAATCTGATTAGTGCATAGCACAATACTTGATATAATTTCTTGGACAACCATCTCTTTATGTAGCACTGTAGCTTTTAAAATCTTACCATCTACAAAACAGGTCACAATATATGCTCCATAAGTCACCCGGATAGAAGACACTAACATTGGAAGTATTATGTTAAGATGTTTCCTCCACTCTTTCACTAAGTCGGGTCCTGTACTCTCCTAATAGTTGACATCTGTTGAGCCAATGCTTGACAAGAATTCACCGTCAGGTACATATACCATGCATAAGTCATAATCATAGTCAGACAACCCTTCAATCTGACCAACAAGCATCAACATTCCTTCAACTTGTTCTTGTTGAGGAGAAAGTGACATCCAACCCTTGAGAGAATCAATCCATTCAAGTATTCGTACAGGCTGAGAAATCACCAATTTCAGATTAATTTGCCATGTAAAATTTCCAATCTTACACCAAAAGTCGAAACTTGTTCGTATGAACAGAGCTCAGTCAATAAAGATAAATTATTGCACGTGCCATCTTATCAGACAATGGACAGATATAAGATCTGAAATTTCCACTAAAATTATTTGCATTCTCTAATATATACCTCTCCACACTAATATTCCTCTTGTAATTGGCCATAACATGCGTGAATTGATCAATTACGTACCTCTCCACACGAGAAGTAGCAGCCTGATCAAGAGAATACAAAAATGAGTTATCTAGAGATATACCCAGTAGCTTGTAGGAATTACAAAAACTTGTAAGATTATCACCATGTTCAATTAGCACTTCAACCTCACCTATATACTCAGAGTCATGCAACATGGAAAGCCATCTACTACTTCTTTCAGCCATTTTATCAAACAGTTTAGGCGTATCTGATGAGGAACTTAAAGGATTAATCAAAAGAGGAGCACAACCTGAAACATCCAAAAGTTCTTGCCCAATGTCGATCCAATTGGTCGAAGAACAACAAATTGAAAGTAAATAATAGCCTTTCAAATAGATACCACTACGCCCAGCAAGTGGTCGACCAGTATGAAACTTCTTACCTAAGAGCTTAATTTGGTTGTATTGGCGCTTGTCAAATGAATCACTTAACTGCCCAGTATCTACCCACTTGCAATCGTTAATGCACAAAACAGGTGGAAACGAGCCAATAGGTGTATTAGGGCTAAGAAATTATATAGAAATATCCCTCTGCGGCACTCTATCGAACACCTTGCAGTCAAACTCTAGTGGTCCCTTAACTGAGAAAGAGACATGTGAGAATTTGAGCTCGTTAGCGTAAATAGAAGCACATTGCGGTATTGTATCTTTAACACCAAGAATAGAAAGCAGTGAATCCAAAATAGGATTTCACCATATCAGCCACCTCGGTGTCACTATCATTGTAAGCTGACTCTAGCACAGAGGTGATATTTATAACATCTGAATTCTCTAGAGTATCAATAGAAGTGGAGTCCAATTGCATCTCCTCCTGCAACACTGATCGCACATGGAAAATAGAAGAAAGCATACGTTTGTTACGTTTTTGCAATTCTACCACTACATCCTGCACGATTTTGAGGGAAGTGTAGATCTTCTCCAAAATTGCAGGTGGATAAGTGGGGAGTAAGAAATTGTTGGTTGTATGGTGTTAGAGTTTTTGCCCTCATTTTCTTACTATATTTAAGTTTTAGTTTTTCTTAGAAGGAAAATAAAAGTTATCATAATTACTTTTACTTTTTCTGAAAGAAAAAATATAATTTTTTTTCCATATTTGGCTAACCTCTTTATTGGAGGAAAGGTTTTAGACATCTATAAATAGAAGAGCCCTTTGTCATTCCATAACACAATAGCATCCACAATGTAGTCATTTAAAGAGTTTTGTTTAGGGGGAGATTTCACCCAATAGTTTTAATGTTTTTTCGATATTAGATTTTCAATATGTAGGTCTCTTGACCAAAACATATCAATAATATTATGTTTTTAGTATGTTTTTCTTTTCATCTGATTTATCGTCTCAATAGTTTGCAACTTTAAGCTTCCGCATGACGCCCTCTCAATTTCGAACCCAACAAGTGGTATCAAAGCCTATGGTTCAAAGATCCGATGGTTCAATTGAGGATAGTTTAATGTCAAAGTTGCAACCAATTTGATGATAATAAAGATATTTTGTCAAAATAAAACTACATATGGAGATAATTGTCAATCATATTTTCAATAATCCTGCTGTCACATATTTGAAAATAAAGTTTTCTTTTAACCCTACAAAGGGCTACAAGATTTTTAACCCGAATGAGCTCATATATTTTTAATCCAAAAGCTCCATTTTTAAGCATGCCAAACAACAGTGATGAAGATTATGTGAAGAACAAAAGATCAAAGATGTGAAGAAGACGGATCAATTGAAGAAAATCAAGCCAAAAAGGGGAGATTTGTTAGGGTATTTGCCCTGATTTTCTTACTATATTTAAGTTTTAGTTTTTCTTAGAAGGAAAATAAAAGTTACCATAATTACTTTTACTTTTCCTGAAAGAAAAAATATAATTTTTTTTTCATATTTGGCTAACCTCTTTCTTGGAGGAAAGATTTTAGACAACTATAAATAGAAGACCCCCTTTGCATACCATAACACAATAGCATCCACAATGTAGTCGTTTAAAGAGTTTTGTTTAGGGGGAGATTTCTCCCAATAGTTTTAATGTTTTTCGATATTAGATTTTTAGTATGTAGGTCTCTTGACCAAAACATATCAATAATATTACGCTTTTAGTATGTTTTTCTTTTCGTCTGATTTATCGTCTCAATAGTTTGCAACTTTAAGCTTCCGCATGACGCCCTCTCGATTTCGAACCCAACATATGGGGCTGGAGGAGTTTGAAAGGAAGATGATACCCATTTGGTAGAGGAGGGACAATGAAAGCACCATTGTAACGATGGGAAATCATATTGGTAAGGAGATCCATATTCACATACATTGAAATAAGAATTCATCATAGAAACAAAAAGAAAAATAGAAAAAGGAGATTCCAGAATGCTAAAACTACTAAGAAGATAAAAGACAACTTCATAACATCAGTCCTAACAGATTATATTCCTCTACTATATATAGACATCTATTCCGGATCCCAAATGTAATTTGACATCTTTGCAAATAGGACCTCCATCTTGGTTAAATTCATAACATAATATTGGTGATCTTAATGCAAATTTGAAATGCTATTGATGAATCCAAAGCCAATATTCGGGAAGTCTTACTTTGGAGGGTAAAATCTCTGCCAAAGGTGACTTCATTTCAAGAATGTGAATAACCTAAACTCTTCAAAAACTTCAGTTTCTTTATCTTCATAAATCTTCCACCTTTCGAGCATTGTCTCACAAATCATAATCATCACCGGAATCATAATCTTTTCATATAGTTTTTAAATATACAAATTTTACTTATAAAATGTTGAATTAATCTAATCTACTTATCTTTGAAAAATAGTAAAATTATCTCTCGAAAAATAAAATGTGACAACTATTTTAGAACGGAGAGAGTGCTAATTAATTTTTACTGTTCATGTTGGGCACGTTGTTCAAATGGGGTGTGCGGGACAAGTATTTATGTAAATGGAATCTCTTCCAAGATAGATATACAGAGAGTTTGTCTGATTTTACATACCCTCATAATAGTTTGGTATACGGATTAAATTAAGAAATGTATAAAAATTGGTATAGGATTTAAAAAAGCACCCATGGAACCAAGAAGATAGCTAGGTGCTTTGTTTTCCAAGAGGAACCTTAAAGCTTCTATGTCAATATGTGTATTTAAACCACTTAGACACCCATGACCCCTAAATCCTCCATTCGCCACTGGTGATATGCCTACTTTTTTTCCTTTTGTGGTTCCGAATGCATGTCCTTTGCCAATTGCAGTGATATGTTGATATATGATTGTAGATCTTTCGGTGTTTTATAGACAATATTGTTGCATTTTTAGTTCTATTCCTTGCTGTTAATACTTAATAGTATTATAATTTTTGTTATTACTATTACAGCTACAATTAGTTACTTGAGAAAATTGAAGGAAAGGTGTTTTTAAGTCTTGAATGAATGATTGGTGACATTGACCAATAGATAGGGTCAAACATCATTAGAATAGTTGATTAAGTTAATTGTGGACTTGATTAATATTTTTAAAATTTTCTAATCTTTTCAAAAATACAAATCAACCCAACCCACACCCCTCTTCAATTCAAATCAACCACTATCTCCTCTCTCTTCATCTTCTCTCAACTCTCTCCCAACCAACAGTTCTGCAAAATTTCTCCCTTCAACCTCTGGCAACAAATAGTCGGGCGAGTTCCTTTTTGACTTTCAACCGTCAATCGACGTGAATACTTCTCCGGCGACAACAACTTTGAGTTTTTCGTCCTCTCATTTCCTTTTTCACAGGTAAAAAATTATGAAGAAACAGAGGAACTTGAGCCAACTACTCTTTTGGTATTGAAATGTGGACTAAATAAAACCCTAATTTCTGGCATTTCTTCTTCTTGTTGTCGTACTGTTGATTCGAATTTATTGGTAATTTTTGGTCACAGTTGATGTTCTTAGTGTGTGTGTGTGATGTGTTGGTGTTGCTGGGTTGATTTATTATTTGTCTTGATAGAAATGGTATTGCAACAGTTGAAACATCTGATATAATAGATGAAACATATGTGTAACAGATGAAAGTCTAATGCGATAGATAAAAATCTGATGCAACCATGAAAATCTGATGCAATAGGTAAACAATCTAATAGATCATTCATCTGTTGCAACAGACGACTCTTTTGTTTGGAAGAAATCTAAACAATATTGATCTAACAGATAACTTATTAATGATCTATTTTTATTATTTCCAATGGTTTACTCTTCATTTTGCAACAGATTAGGACTGTTTTTATCCTTTCTAACGTTTACTCATCCGTTGCAACAGGTCAGTTATCTGTTGCAACAGATAACATACCTGGTACAACAGATTAGTGATTCATTTTTATTTTTTCCAATGGTTTACTCATCTGTTGCAACAGGTAGGTTATATGTTGCAACAGATAAAATACCTGGTGCAACAGATTAGTGATCTGTTTTTATGGTTTCCAATGGATTACTCATCCGTTGCAACGGGTCAGTTATGTGTTGCATCAGATAAAATATCAGGTGCAACAAATAGTGCTGTTTTTATGGTTCCCACGAATTACTCATCCGTTGCAATAGGTTGGTTATATGTTGCAACAGATAACATACCTGGTGCAACAGATTAGTTGTCTGTTGGAACTGTTATATTACTATTATGTATTAATCAATTATAATCTATGTTATGTTCCTGTTAATTTAAGATAACATGGTTCCCAAAAGAAAAGAAATCGAATCAAGTCCAAGTAAAGGAACAAGTGCAACAGCTCAGCTACATCCACCACTCTATGAGCTTGCTTTAAAAGCATTATCTTAATCAGGAGCAGAAGATAATGAACACGGGGAGGAGGAATATTTCAAAAGAAATGATCCAAATGCTAATAGCCCTTCCACCAAAAAGTTGGTCAAAACCTTTAGCATTGATCGTTATCCTATGAGAATGCAGTGCGATGGTGCCACAGATTTAACGGGTGATCTCGTGGTTAAGTCAGTCATGGGAAAATCTTTCAACGCCTTCAAAAAAATACTTCGAGTACAAAAATTGGATTCTTAGTTCAGGAAAAGCTGGTTTGGGCAATATCTTGATTTGCCGAAGGACAACAATGCTCGTTTCCAGATGAAAATGGTATATGATCTTCTAAAACGCAGATTTATGTATGAAAACAAAGATAAGATGGATGAGGTGTGGATAAATTACTGTGGCATGCCTGTTTGTTTTGGTTGGGAGGAGTTTGCCATAGTTACCTGATTAAAATATTATCCTCCTTCTCCTTCTCAAGTTATACCTACTCTGACCTAAAAAAAGCACCCCGCACACCCCGAAAAGGAAAAGGCAAGTCGAGTGATCGTGATGACCTGGTGTCCATTGTTGGTCCAAGCTTCAAAAACAAAAATCTGATTGAAGCGTTGAAAGGTAAAAGACTTTCAAAGTTGCACAAGTAATCATTGTGCTTGGTTTGTACATAATGTTCTTTGGGAAAGAGATATTAACAACAACATAAGCCTCGATTTAATAAATCTTTCCAAGGATCTTGAGGCATTTAACAGCTATCCTTGGAATTATGAAAGCTTCAAAATGACTATGAATAGTTGTTGACTCCGTTAATGCCAAAAACAGTCAACTTATATGGTTTTCTATGGGCCTTTATGGTAAATATTTCTTTTATCATGATATGATTCATCATTTTTTATTCAATAATGCTTTTGATTTATTGGCGTTATGTTATAGGCTTGGGCATTTGAAGCCATTCCTTATTTGAGACAACAAGTGAGCTAACAGGAAGAAGTTTCTTGTCCAAGAATTCTGAGATGGTTGTCGGCCAAAACCGATAAAAATGCAAAATTTCTTGATCTTTTCAATCCCCCCAAGGAAGCAGTAAGTCCAATTCTAATCAAGTTTTTATTTTAATTAATGATTAAATGATTTCATCATCATTCTTAATATATATACCGATTTATTTTAGATTGTCCATCCGTGGCTTGTTTCGACCAATCGAGAGTTGAAGATGCCATTTTTTCTTACTTTACGGTCTGTACAAACTTTATCGGACCCTAAGATCGTTGATGGAATAAAAATGGATTGTTTGGAGCAACAACCATCACAAGAAAAATAATTTTGGAGGGTGGGGCGAATGATGCTCCTCTTACAGTTTTTGAAACAACAAGATGATTATGATCATAATGGTTGTACAAATTTTTCTCCATATTTTGCCGCATCTAGCGAATGTTCTTCATGCAAATGTCAAGACTGCAAAGCGAAATACTATGGAGTGATTAATTCACTAACTACTTTAGTAAAGGAAATGACATCTAAGAGGGGTATCATTTCATCAAAAAGGATTTCATATCCAGACACTCCACTAGAGATCAAGGCGGCTAAGAAGAGAAGGAAAGACACTTCCAAGACATCATCAATCATCTAAAAAAGCAAGATTACAATGCCTCTGTCTTTGTCTTGTACCGATTTTCAGTGTGCAAGGGCCATAGAAGAGCAACATGAGCTGAAGAAGGTGAATGTACATCATCTGTTCCAAAAAACAAACAGGCACATATCTGTTTCAACAGATGATACATCTGCTAAAAATTATCAAACAGATATATACATCTGTTGCAACTGTTGTCTAACCTGTTACATCAGATTCGTTATCTATTTCAACAGATGAGTCTTATGTTGCAACAGATGGGTCATCTGTTCAAAATTATCGTACTGCTCTGATTTACCTATTTAAATTTATCCCAACAGATAATCCATCTGATGCAACATAAGACTCATCTGTTACAACAGATGGAAAATATGTTGTATATCTCTACTTAGCATTGACAATTCTGGATTTCCAGGTGGATGTCATATCTATTGCCGAAGAGCATAATATGACAGTTGATAATCCATCAACTGCTTCCAAAGATGAAAAAATGTAGTCTGTCAGTTTGGGAGAACGAAAGAATTACCCTTTTGAAAGGTTCAACATCTCAGACGAGGCTCCAAAAAACCTAACACAGTTGATCAACGACTATTCAGATTGGATTGCCAATGGGCTGTTAAAGCATCATGCCGGAAGGTATATAAATTAATTTTTTGGATATTGGTTTATACAATTCTTGTTGTAAGAAGCTGACATTAACACATATAAATCATTATGTAGAAAACAAAATGACGAGCGCTACAAAGTGAACGAATTGAGTCTTGGTTTTGATATGTTCGACTCTGTTGTTGCACATTCCAAAATGAAGAATTGGTTCTATTTGATGTCACAACCCCAAACTTGCTGGAATGATGAGGTTTAAATGCCATACATATTACTATTAATTAATACTTTATTTAATTACATCTGCGTATTGACTTTTTCATCACGTAATTTGAAATATTTGATAATATGTGCAGCACATCGATGTCATTTTTTACTAACTCCGAAAGAAGGTCAAGTTGCAAAAAACACAAGAACAATATAGATACACAATGGGCAATTGTTTGTACAAAGTTTACATCAATAATGCCTACGATAGGTATTGTCAACAGCAACCGGAAGTTTCCCAAAACGAGGAATGCTTAATCAACATCATCAAAGGTTTTAGCATTCTGGCTGGCTTACCTTGGTATTTGGTCGACGAAGTGTACATCCTAATCAATTGTGGTGATGAATTCCATGGGGTGTTGGCTGTCATCGTTCTAAAAGAGAGGCGTATTCGAGTTTATGACTCGATGTCACGAAGGAGACGTTTCGAGCCGTCATTTGAGATACAAAAGATGGCCAAAATATTCCCTACTTACCTTGATATGAGCAGCTTTTTGGATCAAAAGGTTCGTACTGATTGGTCGACGATTGAAGCATACCGGGATAAAATGGCTAATCTATTTGATGTACAATATGTTGACGGAATTGCTCAACACACCATTGGTAGCCTGTAAGTTTAAGTGTCATGATTTAGTTTCATTTCACAAATTTCACAACGCTTGCATGAACTGCAAGATATGGATTATTTGTTTTTTTATAGTACAGGGATTGCGGTCTTTTTGTTGCCACCTATACCGAGTATTTGAGCGATGGATTACAAGTACCAAATGATGGACTTGATGCCGGATTACTCCGCAAAAGATATGCTGCTCTTTTATGGAAATATTGAGAAGCGAAAGCTCAGAAGCCGTACGCAACCGAAGTTCAAGATCCACGACGATTAAAGCCGAATTCCATAGCACTGGATGAAGAACAACTTGTCCATATTGATTAGATCTTTATAGCTTGAGTCTGTCAATGTAATAACCTATCCTCCTTGGTTTAACTTGTTGATTTATTTGTAGAGCGTTTGTACCCATAATGATTTTTTTTACATTTTATTTATTTGTTGAGTTATTTCATGTATTTTTGAAGGCTTTGATTTATTTTATTCTATCTATGAATATAATTAATTTTGAGTTTTGGACATGTTAATTGAAATAGAGTACTAGATTCAAATATCGTTATAGATAATACATCTGCTGCAACAAGCTACATATCTTATCAGACAGATTTAGACATATGTTGCAAAATGAGAAGTAACACGTAGGTCATCTCCTGGAAATTATATAATAGGTCTTCCTACTTTTTTAATTTGCTCCAACAGATTACAGATCAGTTGCAACAGATAAGTTATATGTTGCAACATATCATAAATCTGTTGCGACAGACAGACG
The DNA here is from genome assembly GCF_002878395.1 of Capsicum annuum. Taxonomy (NCBI): domain Eukaryota; kingdom Viridiplantae; phylum Streptophyta; class Magnoliopsida; order Solanales; family Solanaceae; genus Capsicum; species Capsicum annuum. Next base: position 11,942,542 of record NC_061121.1, read on the forward strand.
GGGAACATCTGCATAACGCAACAAATGAACAACCTATTCCAACAGATAATTAATCTGTCACAACAGGTACTATATCTGTTACGACAGATATAAAATCTGTTTCAGTATAAAAATTTAACTTTGCCATACATAAAAATTACTGGCCCTATATGTATAGTGAATTAACTTGAAGTGAAAATTTGTAATCGTGTTCGTCTCTGTATTTGTACATATTTTTTTTATACACGGACTCCAACCATTTAATTAGTACCCCATATGCCTAGACCCATTTCATTTTTCCCACAATGGTGTCGTACACACCAGTCATTTGTGTGCCGATCAGTAAACACTCGATGTATGCAAGCGAGTACGGACCGCACGTTGCACCGATTGTATTTTTGGGAGCTGGATGTTCTTATTTCGACCTTTAAAAATCCATGATTCTTTCGCCAAGACTTCAGCCTGCAAATGATCCATCAACTTACTCAGCGTCAATAACTTGGGCAACAACTTCAAGAGTGGCTGCATGTGGGTTGAAAATGTCTTCTCGCTGAACACAGGTAAGTTGCAGTCATAAACCTTAATCTTTCCCTCATATAGTAGTATTTCAACAGTGAGAAAATAGGTGACATCCATATTCATGACTACAAGGATTCTCTTTGCCTTGGTCCAGCTCTTGCCGTGTGGATATGGCCTCTTCCCTCTAACATATTTATTCGCTTCTTCATCCTATTGGAACGTAGAAACTAACTGATCAAATCTCGGGCCATCGAAATCAGCTATCTTACAGAGTTTAACGTACCTATCCTTGAAATTATTGTAGAAGTTGAGGTCCATTATCCTATCGGCAACATCATAAGCATCCGGGTACGCTAATTGCCTGCCCCTCATGAGGCAGAGAATTTCATCAACATACTGTGGTATAAGAAGACAATTTTTAATAGGTTAGTAATTGTAAAGAATAAAAACACAGTCGAAAGAATCCGATGCAGAGGGCTCTCTAAATTATTTCATAAATTACTCAGCCAACGCAACTTATGCAACAGATGTGTATTATGTTGCAACAGAATACCAAGTTTTTGCAACAGATTACACATCTACTGCGTAGATTCTTCTTCATGGAGTAGATTGGAAGGGTAGGTTAGCAAAAGTAAACTTATTTTCTCCTCGTACCACACGCATATATTTATCATATTCGAGAAGTCTTTGGCGTCAAATGAATGCATGGTGTATTCTTTTTGAACCTTCATCTTGATAAGTTCTTCCAGTTCCTTCTTCTTCTCCTTTCCAAGCGCCGCGAATATGTCCACCTTCTTTGGTGGCCCTTGAACTTCAACAACGATTGGATCGGGGGGAGTTGCAATTTTTGCTGATTTTAGAATAGAGAGAATTTGTCTAATTTTTCTTCTATTCCTCCTAACCTCCACTGTAGGAGTGCATGGCTCCCTCACCTCGTTAGATGGTATGACACCCCTCCTGGATTTCAACTCTTCGACATCTTCAGCAATAGCCTCTAGCTTGTCGAGGAGTTTATCCTCTCTATCCTTGTACACTTTGCATTTGCAATGAGAATATAAGGGTGAGGAAGGGTGAGAGGGACCACTGTAAAGGTGGGAGAGACCGGTGTAGGGGTGAGAGGGAGGACCTGTGCAAGGGGTGTTTTCAAACATCTTTATTTTTTGCTGAGCACCAACATGCTCATAATCACGACTGGCAGCAGAAGCAGCAGTAGGATGGCTTCCACTATCACAAACAACTCCACCAGCAACACCCTCAGAAGAAACACCCGGATCTGTTGTAGTTTGAGTTTGGTCGTGAAGAGCTTCAATATTAGACTGACCTTGCCTAACTGCTCTTCTTATGGATGTTGCTCCATCCAATTAATTCTATATTAACTTCACCATCGGGTCTTCTTTTGTATCAACAAGACCCAAAGTAAGAAAAGAAGTCATTCCCAGCTCATCGATGGTAGGCACGATCCAAGGATGCGCAACCTATGAACAAATGATAGGAGGAATTTAAATCATATAATAATAATTTATAGTCAGTTGGGTTACATGGGGCTTGGGTTATGTTAACACAGCCAACTTATGCAACAGACGATCTAGCTACCGCAACAGCTGATCTGTATGTTGAAACAGATTGATAATATATTGCATCAGAAATACCCATCTGTTGTATAATTTACAGTAGATGGATAATCTGCTGAGTAGGGTTTAGAGAATAGAGCAACATATGTTTAATCTATTGCGAAATATGGATCGTCTGTTGCAACAGATTACCCATCTGTTGCACCAGTTGCAGTTGACGGGTAATCTATTGCAACAGATGGAACATCTTTTTCAATATCTTTCTTTGAGGAAAATTATTTTAGTTGAAAGAATACGTACTGCATCATCTGGAGGGTTAAAGAGATCAGCCTCGTTAATTTTTTTTTTGCTTCTCTCTACTGCATCCAACCACCTAAGGATCCTAAGATAAGAAACCTTATCCGGGTAATCCGTAAAATGCTTTCGGAGGGGAGGAATGACTTCATATGCCCATGCCTAAAAATTGTAAACAGGAAGCAAACAAAAAAAAGTCACAAGTATATTCAATATAAATTAATGAATGAGTAAAAATAGTTATCAATTTTACCATGAAAGCCCAAGGAAAGCCGTATAATGTGGTCGTCTTTGGCTTTTGCTTTTTCAGTAAATATTTGACGGTCAAGTAGTAGCTGTCGTAGCCCCAGGTATAATCATTGAATTTTCCAAAATCATCAGCAAGTACCAACAAATCACGTTCTATGACTTTCTTGACGTCTCTTGCCAATAAAACGGAATGGACAAACCAAACTAAGCACAATTTCTCCCCGTAGTGCTTTGGTATGTCTTTATTCTTGAGATCCGCTATCAAATTCTTCACTTTGTAGCTAGGTCCAATAATGCCCAACAAACCATCATTTTTTACCTTGCGTTTGTTGGACCCTTTGTGCGGTGTTTTCTTGATGGCAACTTCTTTCGGACGATCGTATCTCAAGCCCGTCACAATGGCAAACTCTTTCAATCCAAAACAAACCGGCATGCCATAGTAGTTGATCCACACTTCATCCATATTATTTCTGCCCTCCTTCGGACCTCCATCATCCCCCGCATACATAATCCTGCCCTTGAGAAGGCCATATACCATGATCATTGGGAAACGGAGAGGGCAGGGCCCAGACAACTCAAGAAAGTGTGTAAAGCAGCTCTTCTTAAAAAGTCCATCTATGTTTTCCTTCTTCATAATACTCCTAAGTTTGTCAAAAGGTTTTTTCAACTGACATTTAAGTACAAGATCACCAAATACTATATTAGGGTTATTCATCGGCATCGCAACTCGAAACTTGTCAATACTAATGGTTTTGACAGAATCATGCTGGAATTTCGATATTATTTCACGCCCCATTGGTGAGGAGTAGTTATCACTTTCATCGGCTTCATTTTACCTTGACTGAGATTGTTTTGGAAGTTTCTCCGAATCTATCTATACTCTAGCCTTTTATGTTTGGTGATCGAAAGTTGATTCACTTTCTCCACTTTCAGTTTCTTTTCTTTTGGGAGACATCTTTTAACTACAAACAAAATAAAAATAAAAAATACATTGCATTTGATGTCTGCATAATTTTTTTAAAAAAGGTGAGACAAATTTCAATAAATTATTCTTACCACATAATAAAAAAAAATACTTTAACGGACAACCCATTAGTTGGGACAAATAAGGAATCCGAATTTGTTTGAAGACCCATTTAATATCTCCCCACAGATATTCCACCTGTTGCAACAGGTGGAGAAATTTCAATAAATTATTCTATACCACATTACAAGAAAATACTCCAATGGATAACTCATCCGTAAGAACAGATGGGGGATCTGTTTGAAGACCTATTTAATATCTCCCAACAGATCTTTCACCCATTGCAATAGATGGACCACCACCACTACAACCAATGCCACCAAGATCACCACCAATGCCACCAATACCAACACCAAGACCACCGACACCATCGCCATAAAACACAACTACCAACACCACCACCAACAGCCACCAACAATACCACAAACACCATCCAATAATACCACGATAGTTAACAAAATACTGAGAGAAAAACTAGGGTTTTCTCAGGTGCTTCCTACTTTTTAGCATCAAAACTCAAAATTGTTAACCCATTCTCAAAGATAATACAACTAAAAGTCTTTTAACTAAAAAAACCTATTTATTAGAATAAAGAACAAATATAGAAATCTTCTCGAACTCTGTTACATGTAAAGATAGAGAAAATAACAGATACAAGCAGGAATGAAGTCGAAAAAAATAACTATATGTAGTCGTAAATGATAAGAAAATTGACCTATTTTGAAGGGTTGAACAATATGTTGAGCAGTTGTTGTTTGTATTGTTGAGAGGGAGAGGACACCCCGAGAGAGAGAGAGAGAGAGAGAGAGAGAGAGAAAGAGAGAGAGAAGAGCGAGAACTTAAGATTTGAAATGAAAAGTTCTTCGCACAAATGGATTATTTGTATGGGTTGATTTGTAATTTTGGAAAAGAATGACAAGTTTTAAAATTGCTAATTTGGTCCGAATTGATCTTAATTAATTTTAATTTTTTTTAAAAGATATAGTTTTTAAAACATTGAGTTGATGAGAACTCATTTCAACTCAGACTGAACGATTGACGACTCGGGTCGGGATGGACGCAATACCAACGCCATGCAATTGCAAAGACTCGATTGGATTTGTAGTTGACCCTACAATCTCATTCATTCATACCTAGTTCCACCTAAATCAACTTAGGTACTATCACTATCCTAACATTGAGTTGATGAGAACTGATTTCAACTCAGAGTGATCGATCGACGACTCGGGTCGGTATGAACGCAATACCAATGCTATGCAATTACAAAGACTCGATTGGTTTTATAATTGACCCTGCGAGCTCATTCATTAATTCTTAGTTCCACCTAAATCAACTTAGGTACTATCACTATCCTAACATTGAGTTGATGAGAACTCATTTCAACTCAGAGTGATCGATCGATGACTCGGGTCTGGATGAACATAATACCAATGCCATGCAATTAAAAAGACTCGATTGAATTTATAGTTGACCCTACGAGATTATTCATTCATCCCTAGTTCTACTTAAATCAATTGCAATAAAATCTATTGCAACAAACGACTAAGTTGTTGAAAATTTTCAAACAGGTACATATATGTTGCAACAAATGACATATTTGATTTAATTATCAAATAGATATTTGCATCTGTTGTGACAGATGACTGAGCTGTTGGAAATTTTCAAACAGATATTTATATCTGTTGTAACAGATGACATATCTGATTTTATTAATTATCAAATGAACATTTTCATCTGTTGTCATAGATGATTGAGCTGTTGGGATTTTTAAACAGATATTTATATCTGTTGTAACAGATGATTGAGCCGTTCCAATTTCTAAACAGATATTTATATATATTGCAAAAGATGACATATCTGTTTGAAAATCTTTTTTTCTCTTTTAATTTTAAAGAAAGAAGCTTCTGGTCCGAGTAGATAATATCAAGTAGTAGTACTTACTACTAAAGACGGTAAAAAATGTTTCTTGGATATCTCAAAAGTGAATTCATTGAGTAGTCTTGTCTTGTCTTTTCAATGTCAGTAGTCTTAGTATTCCTCGTGCCCCTCAAATTATTTATGAAATTAATGAATATAAATTAATAAATATTGAAAATCACCATGTTTACGTACACAATACATCTATAGAAATTATCTCATCTCTTTCTTCAGTTGTAGTTTATTTTATTCAACTCTCATCTTTTCTCTCTCCTCTTTAGGGTCACAACCTTTTTTCTCTCTTTTCTCTTCTCTTCTCATAAAGATCTTTTCGGATCTAAACTCATTATATCTTTCCTCGACTTAAATTTTTGTTTTGATCTCCTTTTTGATATTAAGGTATGGTTCATTATTGCTCTTTTATTCTCGTCTTCTTATTTGTAAGTTATTTACATCTGTTTTTTTTATTTAATTACTATTTACCCATATCATATTTATTATATTTTTTTAAGGAACTTGTAAGTGTTGAATAAATAATCGGAGAATTTTTATTACAATATGAGAAAAAAGTTTTCTGTTGGGAGAAGTTTAAAAGCCTTGTTGGCGGTATCATTTTCTTTGTATGTATTTTGTTTGTTTCATTATTGTTGATGCAGTTATTGGTGTTGTTGGTAGGGCTGGCGTTCTTGAAACTTGTGGTGTGGTGTTGTTGATGGTTTCGGAACAAAGGATGTTGTTTCTTTGTTGTTGATGATGTTGTTGGAACAAATGTTGTTGTTTCTTTTTTGTTGATGTTTATGCTGTTGTTGATGTTGCAACAGATGGAGAAACTGTTGGAACAAATAAAACCACCAGAAAGGCTGGTTTGATGTATTCCATCAGACTCCACATCTGTTATAATAGACTCCACATCTGTTGCAACAGACTCCACATCTGTTGCAACGGATAGATAATGTTCTTTTTGTGACATCATTTTTTTTCCTCTTCTTTGTAGATATAAGAAACTTATAGTTGATCAACTTTTGACGGACTATTGTAAGAGGCTGCAGTAAAGATGAGATCAGAGGAATAAACTGCTTACAGATGGAACCACTTCATATGTGGAAGGTATGTATTATTGATAATGTTATTGTGGAAACACACACAGAGTGCATTGATTTTGTGAATGATGTTTTTACTGATTAGTCATAGATCATTCAAACAAGATGCCTACAATTTTACAGTTAAGTTTGGTAGGTCCGAATTGATAAGGCTCAGGGACCAAGAATATGCTTCTGATAGCCTGTTAAGATTTAATATCGGTTGTTGCCCATGTTTATTTGTCAAGCATTGTGAAGGGATCTAGTTTTTGTGTCATTATAAAGAGATTCAATAGCGATTGGACTAACTTTTAGGGTGCATTGGACCATTAGAGGGCCTTTAAAGCTTAGCACTGCATCTAACAAGAACGGAAAACCAGTATAGTTATTGCCCTAGCCAAAATTTATTTGGTTGGGTTGCTCGCTTGGGGTGATGATTATATGCCAGAATGTACGGTAGGAGAATGCTTTCGAAGCAAAATGGGTGGTTAATGGAAGACTATATCATCTGAGAGCTAATTGAAGAGAGACATAGGGTAGATACAACTTCTGACGAATCTGGACGGTGGAATTATCTTAACAAATGTGAGATTTGAATCAAGTGCAAATATGAACGTGTATCCGGTAATGTAATTTTATCTTTTATGTCTCTTAAAGAAAAATAATGCATCTAAACACTTTGCTAGAGAGCTTCGTGGTCGGGATTATCACCTAGATAGAAAATAGAAGAAGACCACCAAAGAAGCCTCACGGGCATCGAGGGTTGAAATGATGTACAACAAGTCTAGAAAACTTATGCCAACAGCAACTGCAGTTAAAATAAGAAATCTAAGTGAAAGCGGTAAATTTTTGAATTTTAAATTTCATCCCATGCTTTCTTGTTTGTGTTTCTGACCAGGTCCACTATCGTTGACCTGATCGGAACCACAAACGAGATTGAAAGGCAAATAAAGTATCATTGCTTCCTTAGAAATATAGTTATAATTGATTGTGTTTTTTTTCCTTGACATGCTTTCAACATTCCTTGGAGAAGATCAGATGCTTGCTATAGTATGTGAATCCCGATAATTTTTAAGCTTGCCTCCAGCTTGTTGATTCTGTATTCCCGCTATTCGTTGCCATCTTCAAAGTTGGTAAGGAGTTCCTTGTCTCTTGTGAGCTCGATCAGGGGCACTACCTTCAAAGTTGTGGCATTCTAGAAGCCCTTCAAAACACTTTCTTCAGAAGCCTTAAAGGATACATGGAGGGTCTCTGTGTTTGTTTTAGGTCAAAATGTGTTGATGCACATTGAAGATGTGATCCCAACAGTTGAACAACACACTTTTATCGAGCGTTGCTCCATGCATCTTGCTTAACCAATCTGATAAATTAGTAAGCATGGAGCTACGCAGTGTGTGATCTAAACCAGATCTACCAAGCTTATCAAATGTTACGTAACTCTAAGCTCATTACTCTACCAAAAAAATATGATCGAGTTAGTGCACAAATCAAACGAGCTCAATCTCTCAGCCTTTCTACTGATAGCTCTTCTCCAATATAGATGACAAGATATATGCTATGCAAAAGTCTACATCATCGCCAGATATGTTTGCTTGCGAGCAATTCTTCTGAAGATATCTATATTGATCCCTTCTCAAAACTTGACATGCATAAACACGAGCACCAACCGTCAGTAATTTGTAACAGGGTATCTGCACCATCTTCATGAGATCCTCAGCCTTACCAATTTTGAACCCATCAAACTTAACGGTACAATGCAGGATCTTGTTTGAATGATCAATGCCTAATCGGTTAAAAACTGCATTCACAAAAATATCGTACTTTGTGTGTGTTATCCCGGTAACCTTATCAATAATACATACTTAACTCCCATACATATGATAGTGGATCCATCTGCACGCACCTTATTTTTCCTAGCCCATCTGTGGCTTAAATTGAATAAACAGATGACTAGCTTGTTGCAACAGATGACACATCTGTTTATATTGTCAAACAATTGGAGACATCTATTACGACTGTTGATCAACCTATTACAGAAATCAAATAGATATATACATCTGTTGCAAAAGATTGTCAGTATGTTGTAAGTTATCTAACAGAAAGAATATATTTTGCAACAGATTACCCATCTGTTAGATTTATTTTAAATCAATTTTCTTTTCTTTTCGAGATACAATAATTTGTAAATAGGTCCCTCCTTACAAATATGGATGATCTATATTCGTACAAGAATATTCATATCGAGTCCTTGCGTGAACTTCAAAGGCAGTTTGATGAACTCCAGAGAGATTTGGCTGACTTCGGAGCAAGGCTGCCGGATGAAAAATATCTAATTGACAATAATAATAATAGTAGTAATAATA
>NC_061121.1:11951636-11966535 GCF_002878395.1 Capsicum annuum
AATAGTAGTAATAATAATTAGGTAATGTTTTTTATTTTAGCGATTATTTTCCTCCTTTTGTATATATCAAATCTACCTAAGGGATTCAAAAATCTATGAACATTCATTTCATTTTATTGTCAACTTTGAATTTTTAATTCTTATTTAGTATTTAATAATAATCATTCTGTTCATTCCTTGTTCTCAACATGTCGACGGTAGGTGGTAGAGATTGAGCAGCAATTTGTGTCAACAGTTAGAGGTTAATTTGCTACGACAGATAGATCATATGTTGCACCCGGCGGTTATTAATAAAAAAGGGTTATTGTTATTGAGAGGTTGAAAAGAAAAAGACATGACTTTCTGTTCCGATTATTCAATATGAAAAATATTTCATAAATAAATAATAAGGAAATAAATGATAAACACAATTTATAGCCATAATTTTAATAATTGATCGTGACTTTTCACCATTTTTGTTTTTGAATTTATTTTTTAAATTATTTATTATATAATAAAATGGTTATTATTTTATTACGAAATTTGAAAGGTATATTTTTTTTATTTATAAAATAAAAAAGTAAGCAAATTTGGATTAATGATATGATGATAGTTATTTTTTTTTTAAAAAGTAGATTATATGTTGCAACAATTAAATTATCTGATGCAACAGGTTCACTATGGTTGCAACAGATAATATATTTGTTGTCACAGATGATTTATCTGATGCAACCTATATCAAGTCACAACTCAATAAAAACAGTTCTTGGAAAGAACTAATTAATAATAATAATCTGAAAAGTCATGACTTATCACAATATTTCTTAATTTAATTAATTCATTACTTTTTACATTAATAAAAAATGTCATTAATAAATGGAGGTGAACAGTTAGATTATATGTTGCAACAAATATGTTATCTGATGCAACATATTTTATATTTGTTGCAACAGATAATATATCTGTTGTCACAGAATGTTATCTGATGCAACAGATATAGAATCTGTTGCCACAACTCAATAAAAATGGTTCTTCGAAAGAACTAATTAATAATAATAATCTGAAAAGTCTTGACTTATATCACAATATTTATTTTCTTAATTTAATAAAAAATGTAATTAATGTATGGAGGTGAATAGTCGCACCTTTTTGCCTCTCATTCAAATTCAATCCTCTATAAATAGGTCCCTCCTTACTCAATCGTTCATTCAAATACACTCTATTTATTTATTGAATCTCATCCCAGTGTAGGACGTTGCTTTTCTGCAAGACGTCGTGAATGAACTTCGAAATCAAGTTCGTGATCTGCAATGGGAACTGGGAGGAGTTAGATCAAGAATGCTCCGTGAGATACGCAGGCTGAGGAGGGCCTTGCTACTTCCGGTTGAAGATTGGCCGGCTGGCAATGATGATGCTGATAATACTAATAATAGTTAGACTATTATTTCTCTTTTAGTCTATTATATGTATTTTTAGTTGTTTTTGTTCAATAAATAAATTATGTTTGATCTTTGACGTTTTAATCCATATTTAATTTTCATTTTGTCTATTATCTTCTCAACAAACATATCGACGATTTGACGTAAAAAGAAATAATTTAGAATCCAATAGCAATAGCAAGATTTATCTGTTAGGTTTGTGGCAGGGGTTGATGTGTTGTTCAAAACAAATTACTCATATTGCAACAGATAAGAAGTTGATGCAACAGATAAATAGTCTATTTCAACAGATGGCTAGTTTGTTGTTTTGCTTGGCTTTGACGTTTTAATTCGTACTCCCTCCGTCTCAAATTACCCATCCCAAATTGAGATGCCACAATGATTAAGAAAAATAATTAATAACATATCTAATTTACCATAACCCACTGATCAGTTGGTGGGACATTAGACGTGTTTGAAATAACCATTGTTTGCTATTCAATCGAAATTTCATAAGAGAAGAAAGCTTTTAACTTTGGTCGGCGTATAGTCCTCCCATTAAATGATGTTTTCATTTTAATTTGAAGAAAAAGTTATTAATGCAAGGGGTAAAAAATGGATTTTTTTAATCTTTTCTTGATTAATGAAAAAGACTAGTAAAATGAGAAATCTAACTAGGAAATTTGGGATGGGTAATTGAACGTAAAGAATAATTTTGAATCCAGTAGCAATAACAAGTGTTGAAAACATATTGGTTATTTGTTGGGTTTGTGGCAGGGGTTGATTTGTGTTGTTTCAAATAGATTAATCATTCGTTGCAACAGATAATTAGTCTGGTGCAACAGATAAACATTCTGATGTAACAGATAAACATCCTGATACAACAGATAATACGTCTAATGCAACAGATAATACGATGATGCAACAGATAAACAGTCTGATGCAACAGATAAATCTTTTGATGCAACAGATTACTCATCTGATGCACCAGATGATTGATCTGTTAAAATTGTGGGCACTTATGCTGGATTCATAATCGGAGTTCTATCCATTGTTGGAAAAATAGAAGTGTACCCAGATGACAAATACGAATAAAAATCATAATTTTACTTACCAAAGTCACCTATGAAGTAATGTCAAAGTGGAAAGTGATGTAGTAAACAAAATTTGACCTAAGAAATTGGTCAGATCGCAACAGTAGCGCTGTACCACCACCACCACCAACAACAACAATAACAAATGGTCGACAAGAAGAAAATGAAGATGATAATGAAGTAGAAGATGATGATAATGAAGCAGACGATGATGAATAAAGCAGCAAAAACAGAAACAATTAACAACACAAATTGCTAAGAGAGAGAAAATAATAATGGATGAGAAGAGAGAGAAAGACATCTTTTTTTTTCCTCCGTTTTCCGTTATTTTAGGTATACATTAGGATCAAAGTGTAAATTTAAAAAACTTGTGGATTATTTTCAAACTTCCCAACTTTCTTAATCCATAATAAAGTAATTGTCACTTCCAACTAATAATTAAGACTTGTGTCACCCACACGTCATTTTAAAACTCTTTTGTCAACTGTGGCGCAAACCCCTAGTTACTTCTCTATCTATCCCCAGAAAATTACATTATGAGTTTATATTAATTCGTAAAGACTAAAATTTTTAGATGTAATATCTGTTGTACTCTCCAACTAGCTGAAAAATCCCTTTTTACACATCTTTTCTTCGCGCCCATCCTTCTTTCGTGACACTACTGGCAATCATGGAGGTGCAGCGTCAAAATGTTTAAACTATTATCCTTCTGTTTGGAAGGCCAGTTCTGTTAAATCTTTACTACAAGACCTTGCAAGAAAAAAGGAAAAAGAACAATCCGAGAAAGGTGAAGAAGGTTTGAAATGGATACATATATTCATATAGTTGTTCTGATTAATTCGGAATTGAGACTACCACAGAAGCATAAGTCGATGAAAAATAAAAGTTACTATTATGGTTACCTTAGCAGAATAGTTAGTATGCAACTATATAAAGGGAGCAATAAAGGGGTTTAACTCAAGAGATGCCAAATAAATACATAGTTTTAGTTTCTTGGACAATTATACAGCAAGAGACCGTTAAATCTTGTGGAGAATGACTTTAACTCCATGCTGTGGATGAAGCATAAAAAGCTGAACAGGAGAGTGAACATAAGTTGGTGAAATCGTGAAGATGTAACGTTGTAGAATCATCGAAAGAGTAATTTTCGCTTCAATCATGGCGAAATTCAAGCCTAAACAAGTTCGAGGTCCATAGCCAAATGGCAAAAATGCTACTGGATTGTTGTTTGTAGCTTTAACAACCCCTTCAGCAAATCTTTCTGGTTTGAAAACATGAACATCTTCTCCCCATATTTTACGATCATGGTGAACCGCTAATGGTGATATATATAGCTCCATTTGAGGTGGTAGAGTTAGGTTCCCTAGATGAACTTTCTTGACAACTTTCCTTTTGATGAATGGCACTGGAGGGTACAATCTTAGAGATTCATCAAGAATCGTGTTCATCTACATTGATAAAACACAACAAGTAAAAATTCTTAGAGCCGACTAAGCTTGAAAGTAGCCGATAAGCATTAAGTGATAAAAGACACTTGCAAATGTTGAAAACTGATTTCAAAATGAACCATTACATAATTATATGTAAGTACTGAAATTGATAATAAGTAATTGATATGTCTTGTAAAATGTGTTGATAAGCACATTTTCTGTTAATAAATAACCTATAAAACTATTTGTAAGAAATATAAATTTAAAAGTTCATCGAATTGATATATGTATGGGATATTTAGACCTAAAATGATTAATCCTCAATGCTTACGATTTTCAGTCTCGATAGGCCATCTGCACTAGGAACTTTCTGGCCAAATGATTCAAGAACTTCTTGTCTTGCTTTTTCTTGCCAATTCTTGTTTGTAGCTAGCATGAATATGGTCCATCCAAGCAAAGAAGTTGTTGTCTCGTGACCAGCAAGATAAAATGTCTTGCACTCGTCAGCTATTTCTTCTACCGATATCCTGTGATCTTGATAAGCCTCTAAGAGTTTCCCAAGGAAGTCACTTCCAAAGTTACTCTCTTCCCCAAACTTCTCCTGTTCTCTTTTCTTTATTATCCGAGTAATGCTGTTGTATATGCCCTTCTCGAGTTTCTCTGACTCCATTTCATCTCTGCTTTTCCAAATTTGACTACACAAAATGTAACCATGTTGGTTAATAAGCTCGTGTTCGTTGATCTCTCAGATCACCTTACATAATCTGGTAATATTAAGAGCTCGTTTGGCTTAACTGATCAAACGTAGTTGATAAGCATTAAGAGTTGAAAGTCTATGCATGTCTCGTGGAGGAAAAGCCGAAAAGGACTTACCTGATGCCAGGAAATCTAATTTTGTGAGCATTTCTTGAAACTACCAATGTTAACTTCATCAACATCTGAAAAATATTCTTTCCTTCTAAGTAACTACTTCCAAATGCTGTCCTTGAAATAATTTCTGATGTTAATAACCTAAACTCTTCAAAAACTTCGATTTCTTTATCTTCAGAAATCTTCCACCTATCGAGCATTGTCTCACAACTCATAATCATCACAGGAATCATACTCTGCATTATACAAACATTATTAAAAAAAGTTAGCACTAAAGGAAGCAAAGGAACTCCCTACAGAGAAAAATTGCATAAGAATTTCACTTTTAGGCTTTCTCCATGAAAAACATGGTTGGCTAGTTTCCTCATTTTTGCCCATTTTTCGCCTTTAGATGACGAAACCCCGTCTCCTAAAAGTTTCTTGGAAAAGCCTTCAAGATCCATCTTGGGATAATTGTTGTTTTTATTGCTCAGTATTTCTTTGAGAAGTTCCAGTTCAGTTACTACTAGTTCAGGTTGCAGTCCTCTCCAGTAGAGAAAATTTGCCCCTGTAGTTACGTGACGAGAAATAGAGAAAATACAAATCAGTTTTTTTGTGTTTCATGTTTTTGTAAACTAAGTAAAACAATAAAAAGTAATTATGAAAGGAAAATGTGTGATAATGTTTTTCAACTTACCATATAGCTTCTTCCAAGAAAATATATGAGGTAGAATTCTTGGAAATATGTCATGTGACGAGCAATCCATGGCTTTGCTTATCGAGTCTTTTCTCATTTCCACAATCTCTTTGGTGTTTCCGTGTAGGAACTTGTAACAAGGACCTTGTATACCTTGAGATTTCATTAGAAATTGTACATAGAATGGAGTCCACCACAGCTTCTTAAAGACCCTAACAAGGATCACTAACAAAGAAATGAAAATAAAACTCGTGAGAATGATTATCATCATGATGTTCAAGGTTTTTCTGAATCTAGATACTGAATGGACTCGAGTGAATGTGACTAAGGTTGAGAATATTAGCTCGAATTAGAAGACAAATTAATTCAGATACCGGCTTTGGCTTCATCGATAGCATTTCAAAAACACTATTCTTGTTTTGCTCTTGACAAAGACATCGATGAATAGATAGATGGTTGTGGCCCTTGTGGCCCATGAAAGTTTAGGTGTCGGCTACGACTACAATGGATTATTTCATATAAAAATGCAGTAATTCTGTACTATAAAAAAGAAACTGTAAGTGAGAAGTCTCAATCTGTGTTGCTGATGGCTAGGTGAGGAAGACATCATTTAAAATCATCTTGATTTAATATCCTTTATCTTTAATTTGTCTGTGTTCAAGTACAAGGAATATAATAAAAGTTATGATAATGTGAAATCAATAATGATATAATTGTATAATGTAGTGTGCTTATGCAAGTGTGGCCCTAACTATTATAATATTAGGCCAATAATTGTACAATTGTATAATATTATGCTAGTAAATTTAACTATATGTCAATTTAGCTTTTGAAATATGTCTGTAACTGTTATGAAGATCTGCATTGTGTCTGAACTTAATGACCTCTTCAGCATTTTCAGAAGAAATTGAAGAAGTGACATCAGATGCAACAGTAGCAACAACGGTTTTTTATCGGTCATAAACAGCAACAACAACAACATACTCAATATAATTCCACAACGTGGGGTCCGGTGAGGATACAGAGGCTGTTTCCGATAGACCCTCGGCTCAAGAGAAAAAAGTCCAAAACAATCCAAAAAATGAAGTAACAGAAGTATAAGAAATAGAAAATAGTAACATGTAACTGCGACAGCATGATATGATAGTCAATACAAGACAACAAATAATAACACAAATCAAAGGACCAGAAACTACATAAGCAATACTACAAGTGAACGTAATTTCTTAAAATATCTTGATCACTCTACTTGGCGTAATTTCTTTTGATCTATGTGAATGCTCAGAATAATATTCATAGAACTGTTAGAGATACACTTTTCCCTCATCCATTGTATATAAGTTACTGGTTCAATTCTCAAATTCTTTTCATTGTATTAGAGCTAAATTTTGTTAAGTGTATTTTCACATCATCTCGTAAAATGCTATATCAATCTTCTATCTCTCAACACGTTATGGCGGATGTTAGATGATGTATCTGTTCCTTATTAGATGCGCTGGGATTTCCTGAGTGGTTTATAATGTCCTTGGATACTCCACAGTGGTTGCTGAAATCTTTTTTTTACCGGTCCTTCGAGTATATTTAAATGGTGAGGTGGTATGTTCAATATAAGTAGTCGAAATTAAGAGAAAAAACAAGAACTCGTGAATTCAGAAGCTTTGTTTGATAACATTTATTTTCTGTACATCATTTAGGTACATTGATATGCCTAAATGGATTCAAGGACAACCTTAACTCCATCCTTGGGAGTTAAAATGAAAATATCAGATGGATAATGCACATAATTAGGTGACAGAGTGAACTTATAATGCTGCAAAATCATCGACAAGGCGATCTTTGATTCAGTGGTTGTGAAATTCAGACCAATACAAGTACGAGGCCCCAATCCGAAGGGGAAAAATGCTGCTGCATTGTTGTTAGTTGCTTTAGCTACCCCTTCTGCAAATCTCTCTGGTTTGAAAGCGTTAACATCTTCGCCCCATATTTGAGGATCATGGTGCAGTGCTAGAATTGGCATGAAAATTGTCATGTTAGCCAGAAGAGTCATGCTTCCTAGTCTAACTTCTCTTGCAGATTTCCTCGACACTGTAATAGCTGGAGGATACAATCTCATACATTCATTAAGTATCATGTTCATCTGCAAGAAACCAAAATGTAAACGGTTGGGATATAATTAAGTAAATAAAAGTGTGATCTGTCTAACAATTTAAAACTTTTAGATGTGATGGTCATACAATTCAATACAGTATCAGAGGTCTTGTGTTCAAGTCTCACATGAAGGGGTGTGTCAAAGATATAATTTTGTAAAGAAAAACGCATTCTCTCTAACAGCGGAACCACAATTCAATACTAAGAGTGTTTCTTACTGTTCTTAGTCGTGCGATTGCATCAGAAGTTGGGTTTTCGAGGCCGCAGAATGCAAACACTTCCTTTCTGGCTTTTTCTTGCCATTCTGGATGAAGTGCTAAGAGAAGGACAGACCAGCTAAGTAAAGTTGTAGTTGTAAGATGTCCAGCACCATACAATTGTTTGACCTCGTCGACCATTTGATCTATTGTGATCCTCTTGCTCGTATCTGATTCATGCAAAAGCTTCATAAGCTGTCCCAAGTAATCAGCCCCAAACATTCCATCTTTAACCTTTTCTCTTTTCCTTACTAGCTCAAGAATGGAGCTCGTGATCCCTCTTTCAAGTTTCTCTGCTTCAATTTCATCATCTGTTCTTATTAGCATACTGCGAAATTGATGAAACCAATTATCAAGAATAAGGGGAAACATCCTGAAGAAATTCCATCAAATAAATATATAAGCTCGTGTTTCCTAGTACGCGGATTACCTGATTCCAGGAAATCTGACAGTGTAAACATTCTTTACTGTAATTGCAGTCAATTTTGCCACCATCTCAAAAATATGTTTGCCTTCCATGTAGCTGCTTCCAAAAGCCGTCCTGGAGATTACTTCAGTTGTTAACAGTCCAAAATCCTTGAACACGTCGACCTCTTTCCCTTCGTGTTCTTTCCATCTTTCTAGCATTGTTTGGACACTCTCACTTATTTCTGGCACCATACGCTGTGCATAATTTCATCCATTCATACAACGATCAATACTTCACTAGCGTTTAAAAGATGAGATAGCGATATTTGTAAAGCTCTAAGTCTTACTTTCAAGCTTTCTGCATGGAAAGTATGGTTTGCCACTTTTCTTACTTTTGCCCATTTTTCACCTTCATTTGTTATAAGTGCTTCCCCTAGTAGTTTTTTGGCATAGCCTTCCATGTCCATTTTCGGATAAGCGTCTTCCTTATTAGCCAATATTTCTTTGATCAGCTCTGGTTCAGTGACAAATAAGTAAGGCTTTGAGCCATGCCAAGTGAGAAAATTCCTCCCTGTGTCAACAGACAAACCAATACTGACGCTGCAGTTACACAATCAGGTCACTTATAAGCTAATTACAAACAATTACCGAGCTAAGGAGAGTCAAAATATGTAAAAGTAAACACTCAAATAATTTTGACATGATAGATACAGCATAATTCTTCGGCAAAGGGGAGTCAAACCTCCTTTTGCCCCTCTAGCTCCATTCCTAATTACAAATAACTTGATAAAAACAATGGCTTCCTTGCTGTCACATAGTATAAGAAACGTTTACACAGTCCGTATATATAACTTAAATCCATAAATGATTTTCCGCGTCAAATCTGACCTATGTTTTCTTACCATACATCCTTGTCCATGCGTAAACATGAGGCTGGATTCTTGGGAAAATGTCATGAGAAATATCCACCATAGGTTTATCCATAGTTTGACTTCTCATTAGTGATATATCTTTGGTATTCCCATGAGGAAAGCTATAAGGAGGGCCTTTAATTCCCTGAGAGCTCATTCTATTTTGTATTTGAAGTGGCATCCACCATACTGAATAAAGAAATTTTACGAGTGTTCGTAGGAGATACAAGCAGAATGTAGTGAAAAACAAGACTATGACAAGTTTCCATAAATCCATCTTTAGTTAATTAGAGTTATGATCTGAGAAATGAGTGAAATATATTAAACTTTGAGATTACACTAAAGCAAGATTTTTGACAATGATGTGTGAAGGGAATCATTATGATGTACATAAAGACAGATGATACAATGTATATATCAGTTTTGTTATTATCATAGAGATATTTGGATTTATTGGTTTTTAAAGTGTTAGGTTTGCCAAAGATGACATCTTGATTAAATTTTAATTATATATGTGGCCTCTTTTTAAATTAAAATTTAATTAAATATCATATAATTGTGCCGTCAATGGAGAGGCAATCTTAAGCCTGAAAGTAACGATAGGGGAAAATTTAATCCAATTTGAACCATTTCTAATATGTTCAAGTGTATTTTTGAACCTTCTCCGTTTAGGAAAAAGTAAAACTTTGTTTTTCAGGAACCCTCTGTGTTGAAGTTTCAAAGTTAGAGCGTTAAACTAACATTGTTTAGGATTTGGTATTTCGTTCATCCCGATCTCTTAAATACAAGTAATTGATAAGCTAACTTCACTCTCCTGTTCTGCTTTTTATGCATTGTCCACAGCATGGAGTTGGAGTCATTAGATTTAGGGGTCTCCTGTTATATATAAAGATGAACAAGGATTGATTATTGGTTTAATCTGAAGCATAATTATACTTATAATTGTCCAAGCAAATAAAACTGTGTTTATTTGACAGGTGCAGCTGTATGAAATATATGTACACATCTCAAACCTTCTTTCCCTTTCTCGGATTGGTGCATAAATCGCGAAAGGAGGAAGTAGTAGTTATAGTACTAACAACACCTAGTATAATAATTAACAGCAAGGAATAGAACAAAAATGCAACTCTATAGTCTATAAAACACAAAAAGATTTGCAATCATAGATCAACATAGCACTGCAATTGGCAAAGGACATCATGCATCCGGAACCAAAAAGAAAGGTTCGTATGTACTAACCAAAAACTAGACAATTCACCGCGATGGTAACATATAGGTTACCTATAAGTTTGGATTCAAATTTTGAATTGAACATACTAATTTGACTTCCAAAATCCAAACTATATGGCTAGGCAGACTGTACTTAACCTTTAAGTCATTTTATTATCTCTTGGACTATTAAATTACTTGCTAAAATAATTTTTTTCCGCAGAATTTTGGGTTCAAGCCCCTCAGCATGTTCAAGGCAATTCTGAAAGTTCTTATCCTAACTAAAAGAAAAAGTTGTGCCACTTTGAAATCGTTTAGTCATGATCTTGAAAATATTTGGCAAGATATTAATCGGAGATTAAGAAATTTTTCGTCATTTCTCAAAGCCTTTGACTAACAACAACTAGTGTTGTAAGCTTGTGTTTGTATTGTAAAACTTTGAATTCATGTGAAGTGGTTTATAGTGACTCTATATTGGCAGTTTTTACATTGGAGAACTGAACTAGTTTTGAAGGCAAAAAGATGTTAGAATTGTGCAATTAAGTTGTATGATTGGGAATATCAATAGTCAACTAACTAAACATGGAAGAATTACTCATCATATATCACATCATACAATGTTTAGAGTTTAATTCCCAGAATTGCAATAGTCATTTCATGTGCCTCTTAGAATTTCCAATACCTGTTGAAGAGTGATGAATGCTCTCTTGCTGCAACTAGTTGTATATAGTACTTAGAAAAGCTGTACATACAAAGAGGAAATCACCTCTCTGTACTTATATATTGTCTGTGAGAAAAGTAGGCCTTCTAATAAGCTCACAAAAAGTATCAAGAGGTATCCGACTCATTAAGTTATTGCGTGCTATCCTCCAAACCATCCTCATCAAAAGAAATAATCAAAATTAAGAGAGTGAATTAGTGATATCTTCCCGTCTGTCCTATAGTCTTGGTGCACAGAGTTACCTGGTAGGTATTCTGTGGAATTAGTCAAGATGCATGTAAGTTGTCCCGAACATCACGGTTTTCAAAAGAAAAAGAGAGTGAGAAATTAAAACTCCACAAAATGCAAGCCCAGCAATATCTGACTCAAGAAAAGAAGAACAAGGAAGTTAATATCAAGAAGAAAGAAAGCCGTGTTACCAGTATGAACGATCTTCAAAAGTAGTACTTGAGCAAAAGATCGATATATGGAATAATTTTCCATGTTTATATATACTCATTCAATGTGTACAAATATTAGCCATTTCTATTTTTTATCATTTTTTATATGTTATCTTCTGTCTTTTATTTAGAAGCTTATATGTTAGCCCCTCTATTAGTTCTCTTTTACTAGTTTCTTATACTAAAAATAACTTTTCCTCATGGACGGTGCTAGAAGCTGCAGTTGGAATTCGACATGAAGCTGGTGAGAGTGAATCACATTGTACATCCGATATGGCTGATGTACATGACAAAGGAGCTCGTGTAGAAACTGTCCTGAGTATTGAACACTATCCAGGCTGCAACATCTCTAATTGCAGTGTTAGTCCTAGAAAATCTTCTATTTGCAGGATAGCTTCATCAGGCTCACCAATCAGCGGCACAAAAATGCTTCGATCAGGGAAATGGAGAACTAAGTGCAACCCATAATGAAACTCAACCTAGAAACACAGGTTCCTTGGTAGAGGAGGGTCTTTCGGAATCTGTATCTGTGTGCCAACACAAGGGTGAAAGGCATGATGATGTGAATGGACAAGATGGTAAGTATGTGGAGTTTCGTGTTGAGAACTGTATTACTACCCTAAGAGAAAGGATCAAGGCGACATCTGAATGCAAAAAGGCACTAAAGGAAGAGTTGGCGTCTAGGCAAAGAGCGTTGGAGATTCAGGTCTGTCATCTGTACTTCTTCCTGATAACTTTTGCAGAGATTTGGTTTTGTGTTATGCTTTCGGTGTTCATTAGTCTATAGCCTATTGTGAGTGTCTTCAGATCTCATCAATGCAATAATTGATCAATTCTATACTTTTGATGCTTAATGTGTTTCTTTGTAGACTATATGCTCCAAGGGTGTTGGAATTGTTGCAGCCAGGTTGTAGGGAGTCGGTAAGGGGTCGTTCAGTATGATGCATTAGAAAAAAATAATGCAAGCATCATTTATAAACTCTATTTGGTATTATGCTCTATATAACTAATACATGGGAAATCATGGTATAATGCGAGAGATTTTAATGCATGCATTAGCATGGTTAAAGATACAATAATCCCTCAAAACATGCTTTCCACCATATTTGTGGAGGGTATTTCTGTAAACAAAAATACACCCTATTTAGCATTTTTATAAAGCCTACCAAACGTCCCTAAGATTGTAAGAGCTTAATAGCATGTTTTGCACCTAAGGGTGTGACCTAGTGATCGATGAATTCGAAGATGTACTGTCATCTGATGTGCTTTTGCCCTATTCAGGCACAAGAAGCCAAGAATTTGAAGCTGTTGCTTAAAAGAAAGAAGGCTGAAACTATGCGTTTATCAGTAATGGAGAAGAGACAAAGCAGTGTATGGGAGAAATGAGAGAAACTCAAAAGAAGGTATAACAACTTGACCACTTCTGTTGTCTATTTCGCATTCTTTTGCAGTCTCTTCATCTTATATTTCATTCCGTCTGCTTCCAGGCCACTTATGCCTTCTCTGTTTGTTATATCTTTGCGTCCCACTGGCTTTAATCCATCTGATGAATCTCTTTAGGACGTAGAGAATATGAACTTGAAGGAGCAGATACGAGCTGAAGTTGGAAAGGAAATCAGTAAGCTTGAAATGGCGTGCCCTGATATGGCTTCGATATTGTGCAGATTGGGAATCACTGTTGGTGATGGAACTAGTAATGAGGTTTGTCAACGCTCGGTCACTAAATGTCTTCCATCTTCTTAGTTTTAAATGACCTGAACCTACTGGAAATGCCGAGGGTCTATCAGAAACAACCTTTGTGGTAACGTATGCGTACGCTCTACTTCCCAAGGTCCCACTTGTGGGGCTACTCTGAGTGTGTTGCTGTTATTGTATACTTCTATAGAACATTGGAGCTCTTATTTTGCTCTTGCCTGATTCGTGGTTGGTGACAGCTCTTGTTTTTTAGCAATCATATGGTCCCCTTTTGTCCTGGTTTTTTTTAAGAGAAGTTCAATTGAAACATAAATGGAAGTCCCTTGTGAATCTGCTGCAGCAACATAGAAAATCTGATTGCATTAGTTTGTTAGTTAAATTAGCATGATGTAAACTGCTCAGTTAGTACGTTTCACAGCCCCACAGCTAAAATCATTTCAGTCTTCCAAGTTCAAGATTTCATATCTGCGCATCAGATCGTCCTTGTCAGTGTTTGTTTCGCTTTATGATGCATGAACTTGTTTTATCCTCTCGCAATGTTGTCTCTTCTTATATTGGTTGACTGTTGTTAGCCTATTGCTGGGACTTGCTTTTCTCAGATGCACACTCATATTTCAACATGCCACTTATTTGTGAAGTGTTACGTAGAAAAAATTCTTGTTTCAGGTGCGCATTTCTTACAAAAAAGTGTTGCTGAAATTTCACCCGGATAGGTCTTCACGATGTGATATTCGACAGCAAGTTGAAGCCGAGGAGAAATTTAAGCTTATTTCTCGAATGAAGGACAAATACTTACCAACTGTATCACAGTGACATAGGATATAAAAGTAGTTTATTCTCATGAAAAAAGATTACATTTTAGGATGGAAATTTTGTGCATAGGCATTCAATGCTTGAGCTTTTCTCGCCGCTTGTGAACAGCTGCACTCAACCGCAGAAAGGTTTTTATTTCCAGGTTTACCTGTCACTTCTTTATGTACGTCCGTTCCTCCATGAGGCGTGCATATACTTTCAGCTCTTAATGCTCGTCAACTAAATGGGCTAATAATTGCACTCATCAACTATGTGCACTCTCCTGTTCAGCTTTTTGTGCTTCGTCCACATCATGGAGTTCTCTCTTGCTGTATATAAAAATGACTTCTTTATTGATATAATCTGAAGCATAATTGTACTTTTAATTGTCCAAGGAAACAAAACTATACATGAGCCTAAATTTCACACTAAATTATAACTTTGACCTTAAACTTTGATAGTGCACAAATAAGATTTTTAACTATTCAAAACCTGAACAAATATGACCTCCGATTTTGTAACCCCATACATGAGTTTCACTCGCGCCTATGTAGAAAATTAATCCAATCACACGGTGCCACATCGTTAAAAAGGCTTACTTGGAGGGAGGTCATATTGGTGCAGTTTTGAATAGTTAAAGGTTATATTTGTGCACTGTCAAAGTTTTGCTTTTTGTGTTAAAATGGGTCGTTTTTATTATTATTATTATAATTTTTTTATTTATTTCTATTGCAGCAACACCTAGTTTTTTTTTATTAAAAATTTTTTTTGTGCACTGTCAAAGTTTTGCTTTTTGTGTTAAAATGGGTCGTTTTTATTACTATTATTATTATTATTATTATTATTATTAT
>NC_061121.1:11969535-12025120 GCF_002878395.1 Capsicum annuum
TGGGTCGTTTTTATTACTATTATTATTATTATTATTATTATTATTATTATAGCAGCAACACCTAAATTTTTTTTATTAAAAAAAATATTTGTGCACTGTCAAAACTTTGTTTTTTGTGTTAAAATGGGTCGTTGTTATTATTATAATTTTTTTATTTATTGCTATAGCAGCAGCATCTAGTTTTTTTTTTACTAAAAAAAAAAACTCACTAGCAGGGATCAAACCGCGCAGTAGGCTGAAGGAAGCACCCAAGAATAACAAATAACACCGCTGGGCTATCTAAGTACCTTGTTTCATGTGGTTTAACATTAATATACGTACATAAATATAAATTTTCTACCTTATATATACAACGTAATTTTTTTACCGAGGGAGTTCGGGTGAACCCCATAGCAACCACGTGGGTCCGTCCTTGCGTTAATTTAATAATGTTTTGGTAACGTTATATTTTAATAACGTTAATTTAATATACTATTACTATCCTTAATAACGTTAATTTAATAACGTTTTATAAAACTATAATTTTTTTTATTATTAGTATAGTTTCATCTTTAATTTAATATTTAAATAAATTATATTTAGATATATTATATAACATAAATTAGCCCTTTGCTTTATAATATATATACATACCCGCGCAAATTTTTCGTATGAAGCTGACTCATCTAATTAATAAATCTTCAATATTGCTCTTTTTCCGCAATGACAAAAGAAATTAGATGTCATTTTCATCTTTGAGCCGAAAATAATGAAAAAATAATAGTGATAAGTTATTTAAAGGTCATATTTGTGCAGTTTTGAATAGTTAAAAGTCATATTTGTATACTGTAAAAGTTTAAGGTGAAAGTTATAATTTATGTTACTTGCATTAAAGATTTAGCAGAAATGGCCTTCCGCATAGATGGATATTATTTTAGACAATTTGGCGATAATGCCTCTATGATTACTACTTTCGAGAAAGAGTTATCGCATAAAGCAATCAAAGGAATAATTCAGAGAGCCGTGTAACATAGGAAGGGCACGAAGAAAAGTATGTAAAAGGGAATTTTGTGCAAGTAGGAAAGTACTGTATGTATTAAGCTGAAAAAGTTAGTTACTATTGTCTTTACAAATAGTTACTATAATGTAACTCTCTGGGGATAGATAGTAGTTATAGTACTAACGAAAACAGTGAATGCCAACAACAACAATTGGCAATCCTAGATGATCATATCACTGCAATTGGCCGAAGGACAAGCGCCTAATGCCATTTGGAACCAAAACAAGAAAAAGGTTAGTATGTCAATAACAAAAAACCAGAAAATTTACCGCTTTGGAGCATAAAGATTACCTCTAAGTTTATGTAACTTAGCACTGACAAAGTAAAGGATCAGGCAGCAGTTTCAGTCTAAGTCTTGAACGCGATTGACTGGTACGGATAGAGTTGGGAGCAAAAGGCCATTCATAAAGGAAGTGATTGCAAAATTTACGAGAACGTAGAGGAAACTACGCAAAGCATCCAATGAGCCCCACTGGTGCGCCAGCATCAGTTAAGCAAATCAAAGTTAATGTCATGTTGGATTGCACTAAAAAGCAAACAACTGTACAGAGAAGAATGATGTTCTAAACAATACAGGACCACAAGAGCCACCAACTTAAATATCACACCATATTAAGAGTATCTTACTAATCACGAAGGCTGGGGAAAAATTCAGAAGGCCACACTATGACAGTCCCTTACGGGAGCTTCCATCATTTTCTTGTTGCCTCTTTCATTGTTATTATTAATTAATGAGAATAAACAAATTTCGTGTTAGATCATCTCAATTCAAGTTGTCCTTAGTTTAAATTTAACTGTATCCTCTTATTACTTATTTCATGATACACTATATATGATCTAATTATATTTTGGGTAAGATTCCTTTATTGACGCAATTCGCTTTACCGACCCTTTGTAGTTGTCAGAAATAGCTTATTTCCTTTATATCTACAGAGCGAACAAATACAACAAATGCAAAGCGAACTAATATACTGATAAAAGAACGAATCAATACAAATCCAAGCAAACAAATATAGAGCAACACTGATAAAACTCAAACTTTCCCTATGTATTGTTATCTTTTACATTTTATGCTTTCGCTATTTTGACCAAATATAAGTCATATTTTTGCTCTGGTTGGTAATTTTCCCTTTTTGTTCCATTTGTTCAAGTTTCTCAACAATATGAAAATCCCATTTTAAAGATAAAAGAAAATATAATGTGACTCTACACTGTCCAATTAATATACTAGTACATACCTGCATGCATCTACATCTTGAATTAATTACTCTCTCATTAACTAGCTGAGGAGAGTGTTGTTTACACTTTCCAAGACCACCATCTACATTAATCTCTCACTAATTAACTTTGCAAATTCATTGTGGATCAACAAACAGATAAATGAGAAGTAAAGATTTTTTACATTTCTTTGTAAAAATCATTTTGTTAGCTAAACTTGGAGTATTAACCATTAATTGTTGAATTAGGTATTCTTTTTACTGTTCAAATTATCTCTTTGTTTTGTTGAATTTATCAGCTTTTTAGATTTTATTTCCTAATTCTGACTTGGGTTCTTGAATTTTTGGATTTTCTTTATATCTGCTTAGTTGTTGAAATGGTGGAATAATTGCTCCAACTGTTTTGCTGCTTAAATTTTTAACTTTGGTATTTGTTGTTATAAAAATAGCATACTCTGATTAAGGTTTTTGTTTAGTTGTCTTTGAACTTTTGTGTGTGTGTGTTTCTAATAATTATGGTGGCCGGGCTAACTTGCTCGCACATGGACTAGTTCTACGGAAACCTGGCTCCAACAAGCAACAGTGAGCTTTTATACGCGCTCACTTTTAATTTGTTTGTCCTATTTTTCTTTTTAGTTTGTTTCAAATAGAGTGCATCTTTCCTTTTTTCGTAACTCTTTCAACTTTCCACGTGGCATGTAAGACTACAAGATTAAAAGACGTTTTGATAAAGCTAACATATCTTTAGTTTAAGATCACGAGATTCAAAAGTTCTCATACTTTTTTAAACACCGTGCCAAGTCAAGACGGGACAATCAAATTGAAATGAATGGAGTAATTTTTTTTTTGTCACCCTGAGTTCCTTCTTGTTCTTCCTAGTTTTTTGTGATCATATGACCTCAATGAGTTATTTTTAATTCTCTTTTGTTGTTTCTTTAGAGACAAATGAATGGCGAGTCGCTAGTTGAGTCTCATGGCAGACCGCATACAGGAACAAAGACGTTGAGGAGATGTAATGATGGTCTAGGAGCTGATCATGTTATTCTGATTGATGTCGAGCTGACTGAAAGTTTTAGTAATGTTAGTTTTATTGATGTGCCCGAATCGAAACCCAAAAGTTGGTCTCCTTTCGGGAACATAATCCTCATCGATGACGATGATGTAAGCAATGAGAATGAATATTCTGAATTTGGTGCGGACGATGACCACCGCTTCTTTCATGACCCGTCCCCTAGCATGAGATCATGCTCAACCTCGAAAAGTGCTAAAGAACTTCGAGATGAAATTGATGATGATTGTCAGTTTGTTGGAGAAAATGTTATTCCTCCGATGAAGTTATCAAAATGCAAAAGAACTTACTCTGGAAAAGTTCCTGTCCAAAATCGCCATGGTTTGATGTCTGATGATGTGAATGGTAGTGTGGACGGTCGTGTTGAGAACTGTATTACCACCCAAAGAGAAAGGATCAAGGAGACCTCCAAATACAAAAAGGCACTAGAGGAAGAATTGATGTCTAGGCAACGAGCGTTGGCGATTCAGGTCTGTCATGTGTAATTCTTCTTAATGACTTTTGCAGAGATTTGTTTTTTGGTTACGCTTTCGCAGTTCATTCGTCTGTAACTGCTGATCTTTTGACGGCGGAATGTCTTTTGATCTCATCAATACCATAATTGATCAAATGTTCTCTACTTCTGATTCCTTGAGCCGAGGGTCTATCAAAAACAATCTCTCTACCTCCACAAGGCAGGGGTAAGGTTTGCATATACACCACTTTCCCTAGATACCACCTGTGGGACTACACTGGGTATTTGTTGTTGTTGTGCTCTACTTTTGTGTGCCTATTTGTAGCCTGTATGCTCCACAGGTGTCGAAATTATTGCAGTGCTGAGAGATAGTATGATCCCTCTCTTTAAGGTCAACGAAACCTTCCATTCACCTCCTTCATCAAGTTCTTTCCTACGGGAATTGTTCTAGTTAAACGAACACGTTTTTCCAAAGGATAGTTGTGATAGTTCTTCATGGCTGGGCTTCTGTGTGGAGCCAGAAGGCAAGGGATTTTCAGTTGGCCTCCTTATTTCACATGCTTATTATTAGAAAATTATTTTTATATATAACCCCATTCTTGTTGTTTAGTTATTATTTGTACTTAATTCCAAGAAATCTGTTTCAGACCACCCTTAGAACCAATTGTAGCGCCTTCGATACTCCCCGGGATAATGGACCTGGCCCTTTACCCTTCCCGTCTTAGATATCATACTTAGTTCACATGGCGCAGGGCTCGAACCTGTGACCTAAGTCAAAAGTCCCTCAACCTTTGCCGCTTGAACTAAGCTCAAGGGTCCATTTCGGTTATATACAGAAATAATATAAGGGATATAGAAGTCAACATCATGTGGGCATGTGGTAATATGTTATTTTCATGTCATGTGTCTTCTTGATGTGAAAATATCAGCTGATCAGTGTTATGTTATTTTGGTTTGTAATTCGCTAGATTGCTGTTCCGATGGTGTTCTAAAACTTTTAACTTTGAAGATTTAAGATTGAAGTTCTAAAATTTCTAATAAGTGAAACCACAGAGGAAAAGCTAAATTAGCCAAAAGAAAGTTAGAATGCTGTTATCTGATGTGCTTTTTACCTCTTCAGGCAGAAGAAGCCAAGAAGTTGAAGCTGATGCTTAGAAGAAAGAAGGCTGAAAGTAGACGTTTATTAGAAATGGAGGAGAGACAAAAGCAACGTGTGGCGGAAATGAGAGAAACTCAAAGGAAGGTATAACAAATTGGCCTCTTTTGTTGTCTATTTCCCGGCCTTTGTGTACGTTTCATGCCACTTATGCTGCCTGTGTGTAATTTTATGACTATAGCATATTTGAATCTTTTCCTACTGTTTACACCATCTGATGAATCTTTTAGGACCTAGAGAATATGAACTTGAAGGAGCCGATGAAAGCCGAAGTTCAGAAGGAACTCAGTAAGCTTGAACTGACATGCCATGATATGGCCTCCGTGTTGCGAGGATTGGGTATCAATGTTGGTGATGGCACTAGTCATGAGGTTTGTTCACACTCAGTCTCTAAATATACCTGAATGCAAATAATTCCAGGGATTATACTTTTACGAAATATTGGTGGAAAGAGCTCGATTAGTAAGTACTTTTACATTCCCACAGCTAAACCCTTTCAGTCTTGCAACTCCAATATTTCATATCTGCGCATCAGATCAGCTGTCACTTCTTTATCCACGTTTATTTCGCTTTCTAATGTATTTACCCTTCTCGTGTCTGTGTTGACATTTGACTGTCAGATCCGTGGTCATATTTCAACATGCCAACTTGTTTAGGATCAGCTGGTCCTAAGGATATGCAGCCACTTTTTCTCATTTCTTGTGTTTTTACCTGAGATTTTGGGAGTTGTACTGGGTTGGTCTTACGATCTCAGTATGACAGTCCCTTTCTTCTATTTCTATGTGTGAAGTGTTACTTAGAAGAGAATAATTTCTTGTTTCAGGTGCGTGTTGCTTACAAAAAAGCGGTGCTGAAATTTCATCTGGATAGAGCTTCACAATCTGATATACGACAGCAAGTTGAAGCCGAGGAGAAATTTTAGCTTATTTCTCGAATGAAGTACAAATACTTACCAACTTTATGACAGTAAAATAGGATATAACTGTAGTTTATTCTCACGAAAAAGATTATTATATTTTAGGATGGAAACTATGTACGTAATTATTTGACATATCTCATGGAGTTTCACCCCTTTATTGCTCTCTTTATGTACTTGCATAGTAACTCGAATTACTATGCAAGTATATAAAGAGAGCAATAAAGGGGTGAAACTCATGAGATATGTTGTAATGACCCTTCAGGTCATTTTTCATATTTATGCTTATCTTCATCGTTTGAGATTCTCCATAGCTGTTCCAAGTCATTTATGACTTACTGGGATTGAGAGTTCGGTTACCGGGCAGTTTGTTTGGTTTTTAGAGTCAATTCCCTGTTTAGAAGTCTTCGTTGGTTCCAAATGACCACCGATCAAAAACTTCAGCGAAACAATCTCGGATGAAAATTTTGACTGCGCCAGCATATCCGAAATATTGATTTTAGTCTAGGTACACCTTTGGTTCGGGTCCCAATGCACCTGAGCTCATTTCGACCTATTAGTCAAAAAGTCATAAAATCGAAACTATATATGTGGGGCCCACTTTTTGCCTAAACGACCTTGTACGGAAGTTTTGATGATTCCAATGGATTTGAATTGTGGTTTACACTCAAATTTCACTATTGGATCATATATTTTGGGTTCCGAATGAGTTCTGAGGGTACCGCATCTCTTCGCCGAGGGGGTCTATAAATAGACCCCAAGGTAGCGATTTTGGGAATTTTTCTTTCACATTTGAGAACCTAAAACCCTAAATGGGTATGATAACTCGAAATTGAATCTTGTGGGTGTTTAGGGAGCTTGGTAAACATCTTTTATCATGATTATCATCGGATTAAGGTAAAATTTCATCACTTTATTGGTGAATTTCATTGTTCTTGACCCAAAACCTCAATTTAGCTTAGGGCTTGATTTAGCCCCAAATTTCGTTTGTTTGCACCCATCAATTGAGGGTTATGCTTCCTTGGTGATAGATGAGCATTGGGTTGACCTCGGAAATGTGATTTCCGTATGTGGGACCCACTTGGAGTTTTTGGTGTCATTTTTGAACCCGAAGGACAATAGTGCAATATGAGTATCGTTAGACTCGTATTGATGAGTAGATTATATTTTTTATAGTGTGATGACATTTTGGGGATTGTGAAGTGAAGAAGAGCATGTGGTGCTTGAAGTGTGATTTTGCGGTTTAGCCTTGAGGTAAGGCTTCTATCTACTCTTCTTCATGGATGATGTATGATATATATTGCATGTGAACGTGAATGTTAAGATTGATATTGGATAGAATGACTTAGTATTGAATATACATATAAGTTTGGAGATTAGATAGGGTTTTGGACCCGTAGGTTGAATTACTTAATACCCTTGTAGAATCCTATTGTCTTCTCCCTAGTTTGAGTAAATTTGTAGCATGGATATGATATAATGCTATGCTCGGAATATGGTTTTAGCATCTGAAGCATGATTTGTATATTTAGCCTTATTGGGATAGTGTGATAGTTTTGGAACCGTAAGTTTGGTAAAGTTGACTTGAGTACCCTTGTTTCTAGTCGAAGTTACTATCTTAGGCATTAATATGGCTTGCTTGACATCTAGAGGATGAACTAGATACCTTAGCCTAGTTTGGAGAATAGTATGCCTAATTATGAAAATTATGGATTAGAAGTGGGATCATCCGGTCCACTTAGGTCAAGATTTGTGTTAGCCCTTGCGGGTTTAGTTGCGGATAGTAGACCTAGTTGAGACTAATGAGCCTTATTTATAAGAATTACTTGGTGAATTGATAAATTGTGATGATTTTCATCGGATTATGATTAGTGGCCCATAGAGATACATTTTCCTCTTTATTATGATATTTGCCCCCTAGAGATGCATTTTCCTCTTTATTATGATATTTGACCCATAGAGATGCACTTTCCTCTTAATTATGATATTTGACCCATAGAGATGCATTTTGCTCTTAATTATGATGTTTTACCCATAGAGATGCATTTTCCTCTGAATTATGATATTTGGTCCATAGAGATGCATTTTTCTCTTAATTATGATATTTTGCCTATAGAGATGCATTTCCTCTTAGTTACAATATTTGGCCCATAGAGATGATTTTCCTCTTAGTTATGATTATTGAGCTTATAGAGACTATTTTCCTCTTAGTCATGATGCAAAACCTATAGATATGAGATGTCTAATAGAGGCGATATGCTTGTTGATATTATGCTTCCTATATGTGAGATGATTATAGATATACTACGGTTTATAAATATGATTATTGATATGAGTCCCGGATATGTATATGGGCCTAAGGCCACGATTATGATGTTGTGATTATTTCAGATAAATTAATGGGCCAAGGGCCGTGTTATGGTACTGATTAAATATTCAAGAAGTGTTTATCATTGTGAATGATGTGATTGCAATTTATGAATATGAATATGTATATGTTTGTATACACATCTCTCCGGTATGGGACGGAAGAAGATGCGGTATGATGCTTATTATTCCATTGATTGAATACTGGTGATGGCATGCATAGATTTGGTACGTTCATGATTATTTACCATTATAATTGATGTGATTATAGCCGAAATATGATCTTATGATTTTTCTTCTTGTTAGACGGTTAAGCTATGTGGTAACTAGTTGTCTATTAGCTAACTATTGCACTTGATGGCTAGAAAACTAATGTATTAGTTAATGAATCTTGCTTAGTTGGAGCATGGTAGCTAATGATGGTTAGTTAATGAATGATGTCATTTAATAAAAGATGGTTAGGCGACAAGTAGTAATGTGTTGTCTAGTAATGATTAACAAAAAAATAAGATGAATAGTTGATAATAATGAATGGTATTAACAAAAAAATAAGATGAATAGTTGATAATAATGAATGGTGGATAAATGACGGTTTTGATCTAATGATGAACCTAGACTAGATGTTAGATATTGACTACTAAATAAATAGCGGTTAGTTGTTATCCCGTGAATAAGGATTATGTAAAGGATAATGTTTAGGCTAATAACTAGAGGTTATGTGATGACTAGTGAACTAGCGATTTAATAATAATAAATGTTGGTTAGCTAATAACGAGTAATTGGGATGTATTGATAAGATAAATATCTTTACGGTTGTGAGTATATCGGCTTGCGTCTGTGCACATATTATATGCCTATATTTATGGGTCGAGAGTTATGATGATACATTGATACCCGACAAGGCCGGAGGATATTATGATGATATTGATACCAGGTTTGAGTCTGGAGGTTACTATTGAGATGATATTGTACCCGGCAAGGCTAGAGGATATTATGATGATATTGATACCTGGTTCGAGTCCGAAGGATACTATTGAGATGATATTGATACCCGGCAAGGCCGAAGGATATTATAATGATATTGATACCCGATTCGAGTCCGAAGGATACTATTGAGATGATATTGATTCCCGGCAAGGCCGGAGGATATTATGATGATATTGATACCCGATTCGAGTTCGAAGGATACTATTGAGATGATATTGATTCCCGGCAAGGTCGGAGGTTGATTATGATGATGATGGTCCTGTTAAGGACAATTATTATGAGTTAGTGATATTGATGGTATACTATGCGTTCATTCCTGCATGTGCATCGCCTATCACCAGTATGCACCTATGTATATCAGCCGGTATGGGACGATTACATAGATATGGGTGAAGAATATGCCTTGTGTTATATGTTGATTGAACCTTCCGAGTCTGGGGCGATGGGGGTACACATAGGCTCGACTAGGTATTTGATTGTTCGGAGTAGCCGGTTATTTACGATGTTATTGATATTGTTATTATCATGGTTATGATCATTATTATGGCTAGCTTATGACAGATTGGTCATGGATCCGGTATTAGGATTGAGGTATGTCTTTGACCTTTGCTATCTTATGATTGCAGTACTATGCACGATTATTCTATGTCTAGCCATATGGATTAGAAATCCTGAGTATGTTGGTATTGAATCCTGATAGTATTATAATGAGGTCTGAAAATGAGAACATGACGATGTAGGTTATGTTGAGATGACCTCCTATTTATATATATATATATATATATATATATATATATATATATATATATATCTAGCTATATGAAGTCATGGTACCATCTGATATCCCTTTCTTCGTTGTTCATATTGTATAGTCGTTCCTTCGCCTTATGTATTACAATATATCTTTCTTTCGCTCTTTATCTGTATATTGACCTGGGATATACGGTATAGCTTTGACATATATTGAATTTAGCTAGAATAAGATAATTCACCTTGATACTTTCTCAGTCTTATTATGTTAGACTCTTGGACATGAATAGGATAGTTGTCCCTTGTTATTCTCATTGACTTATTACATGATTTATGGACTCTTGGTTGTACTTTCCATTCTGTTTATATATTGTATATATCTACTTTATCTTTGGAGCTCAGTTGGCAGTTGCCTACTGAGTATCATTCGTTTGGTACTCATACTGCACCTCTGCAGCCTGCAGATCATAGTACGAGTTATCACCATTGATGTATGCATCGTGTGGAGTAGCCCCTGATTCAGAGACTTAGAGTGAGCTCCTGACGTTCGAAGTATAACTTATCTCTCTCCTATGTATT
Organism: Capsicum annuum; assembly: GCF_002878395.1. NCBI lineage: Eukaryota > Viridiplantae > Streptophyta > Magnoliopsida > Solanales > Solanaceae > Capsicum > Capsicum annuum. The sequence goes on from NC_061121.1 coordinate 11,980,070, forward strand.
AGACTAGCCTCTAAGTTGTATTCAGAGGTAAGTTGAATCAGTGTATTTCTCCTTGATATATTAACACCTTGTTTGGTACATTTTTTTCTCTATTTATAACTAATGCAAGTATTAGTTATACACTTTATTTTGTATTAAAGTGTGTATTAGCAATACACTTCATTTTCTATATATTGGTAATACAAAAACTTTTAACACATGTATCAGCTTATAAAATGACCTTAATACCCCTCAATTTCTCTCTTAAAATATTCACAATTTTTTTCCCGCCATTTTAATTTTCAATATCAAAACATTTCACAATTTTTTTTTCCACCATTTTAATTTACAACAATGGATAGTTGATTTAAATAACCGTAACATATTTTTTCTTTGCTTCGAGGGTCTTTAAAAAGATTAAAATAAATTCTTGAGACTATTCGTTAATTTTATATCTTGTATTTTATTTTTTTCGACTTTGTTAATCCGTCGGCGTAACATTTCATGCGCAAAGACGAAGATAATTAATCCAAAATCTCTATATACTAGTTCAACAATATTAATTATATTTGAAATGACAAAAAACTTTGTTGCAAAAAAAGTATATAAAGTTAAAGAAGGGTATTTTTGTAAACAAACATTTTTTTCATAGAAATTATATAAGATATATTATTTCTTATACATCAAACCAAACAATGTATAAGAAATAATACATGCATAATTAATACAAACATAACTAATACAAACATTACCAATGCAAGCATTAATAATAAACTATATTTTGCATTATTCTTATACACTCTACCAAATGACCTCTAAGCGTGCAAGGATAATTACTAACCCTGCAATGCATTCATATACGCAAATGGTACACTCTCCGATCATTTTTACTTGTCACGTTTTGCTTATAGAGAGGTAAGTTGTATGAATTTTGATCGATATTTTAAAAATTATTTATTAATTGTATTAGTATGAGAAGAATTGTAACTTATACTAATATTTTTTGTTATAATTTTAAATATCTAAATTTTAAATAATAAATTAATTTTATTTAATTCAGCTTTAAATATTAGTCAAATTAACTTTCGATGCACTGCAATTAAAAATGAATGCGGGATAGTAACTTTTACTTTACGTAAAAATAAAAGGAAATTTTATGTGACACAGTAAACTAAGGCTATTTATTTAATTTATCAAAAATAGCTAATGCTTCTATTTAAAAAATTTAACAATATATAACGATAGTTTGGAAATTTATAGCATATACGTGCAGATATACTTATTATATATATCTGTATCAATGCAGTTTGACAAAGATATCGTATACGCGCAAATATACTGTACAATTATTTAGATATTGAAACTTTGATAAGTTTATTTGAATCAAAAAATTATTTTTCGTGTAATTGATTCACGAAGAAATTGCTTGTATTTTTATAATGAAGATTTCTATATGTGTAATTAATATGATATAATTGAGACATTTTTAAAAAGTCAAAATCATAATTATCTATTATAGGAATATATGAAAGTCGAAGTCGAATAAACTATGACTATCGATTTACTGCATCGCTAAACACATAAAATCAAACTTCAAAAAATTCAACCATAAAAGATTGGAGAAATATTTAAAAAAAAAAAAACAGAAAATGAAATTATCAAATCAAATTTTCAATATGGTATCATGCTCAACCCTCATCTTTATCTCGAGTTAAATCTCTCATTGACTAATGGACGAGACTTCTCCACTTTCCAAGTACATCTCCATTAACATCCATCTCGAATAAGAATTGATTCCTATGCCATTAACTAAATTGCTTTTGTATACTCCCTTTAATCTTTTCAGTTACTTTCCTATATTTTTCTTAAGTTAATTTGATCAAATTTTAAAGTTAAATTAAATTAAATTAATTTAATATTTTTAAATTAAAATTTAGATATTCAAAAATTATATAAAGAGTATTATAAAATATTAATCAAAATTTATATTATTTGACTCTAAAAATGAAAAAGGAATAATTAAAAAGAAATGAAGGATGCATATATTTAAGATGAAATAGGAGTATTGACACCCAATTTTGACCTCTCGAAATTTAATTTTAAATATTATTATTTTTCCACATTATTCTTATATTAAATACATACTGACGTGTCACATTTGTGATCAAAATACGCAGATTATTTTTATTACATTTTAGTATCATTTTTATAATTTTTCTAACTCAAATACGATATTTTATATGATTTTTACTAATATTTATTGAATCATTTTTTCACGTAATTGTGCACACTCACATTTTCTATAAATACATTGTCTAGTTTTCATTATTATTTTATTATTATTATTATTTATTATTTTATTACTATTACTTAAATAACAGCCTAAATCGAATACTCTTTTGCCTAATTTATTTGTTCGATTGTTTCAATGCGCCAATCCATGTTTGTATTCGTCCCTATCTGCATTGTTTTTCTATTATATTCAACAGGTGTTATAGAAAGGGGTGTTCCGAAGACTCGTCGGAATGTGTAAACTTACTATGTATTCTTTATAGCTAGTTGTTTTTCTTTCATCTTATGTTTCATATTGTTTGGTTTGTATTGTTATTGTAAAGACATTATTATTGTTGTAATAATAAAATTTTGGGGACTGCTTTGGGGGCGGAAACATGCGTGCTCTGTGCGTAGTATATGAAAATACGACTTAGGCCTTTACGTGTATTATGTGCTATGTGAATCACTTAATACTCGAAGCCTTTGGATACGTAAATTACCACTTATTAACCTGTCATTGCATGTTAGCACGTCAACACAATTTAGGCATAATAAAATAAAGCTAGGTATGGTAATTTTTTTTAGCATGTTAACATTAACTCATGTGTTTAATATAACTTTCAACACGAAGTTAACGTGGCACAAATGTTTTTAGCATGTTAACATACACAATTTATGTTATGTTGTTGCATGTTAACACGAATTTAACCACGTTTTGAGCATGTCGACAATTAAATTCCTACTTATTAATATTTCTGTTAGCATTTTGAATATTATTATGAAGCATGTTCATGTATTTTTCAGCATGTTGACATATTAAAATGGAATATAAGTATGTTAATGCATTCCTAACATGTTAACATATTAAGCATATTAAATCAAATCCAAGCGTTTTAGTATTACTAAATGCAGATTTAAAGAATTTTAGCAAGTTAACATCAAAGTTAATTATGTCGTGCCAACGTAAATGCAAGTCTGAACATGTTAATACACCTTAAGCAAGATTAACATAAAACTACTGCACATTGGTACAGTTTCAGCATATCAATATAGGTAGCATGTTAAAGAACACTAGATTTCTATATATCATGGTACTCTCCAGCATGTTAACTTCCTGAACCATTAACATAATTTTCAGCATATTATCGCATTTTCCAGCATGCCAACATGAAGTTCTGCGCGCTAACGTAACTGCCAGCATGTTAAAATAGGTTTTTGACCATTCTTAACATGTACCTTTAATTTTCTACACTGTCATTAGTTTATAATATGTCTTACACAATGAAATTCGTATGCACAACATATTTCCCACTCTTTGACATTCTCTTTTAACCACTGGACAACACATTGTTTAGATACGAGTCATAGTTATTTTTTCGCCATATTAAATGATTGTTGAACATTCTCTTTTATGCGTTTCAAGTTTTAGGCAACATAGCTTTATTTTGTCTAGACCACAAAGTCAAAATAACAAAGTCCAATGCCTCTTGGACGATAGTTGGGACGATAAGTATTACTGAACACGTTAGTTTTATCCTTGTCTTAGAATGCTTTTTGATTTGACAACCAGCCTAGGTGGAGTGAGACGGATAGTCATTCGTAAATAATGATCTCCAACACACTAATGGTAAGACATATGACTTGTCTAAGAGTTCGACCAGTAGGTCAGATGATGATTGGACAAGTTGGGGCTCTGAACTGAATGAGATCAAAAATCTTTCTTTGTTTGATTTGACGAATTCTTTTTTATTCTTGTATTTACATTACATGCTTATTTATTTGGGGGTAGTTAGTTTATCATATAAGCAGTCTCTTTTATTGTTAATTATGCCATTTCTTTCTCCTCGCTTGTCTTATTTACCTATTTTACCGACTTTTCTTACTTAGATAATTAGAAATGATACAAAATAACATGTGTTTGCTTATTAATTACTTTATCTCTTAGTTAACATTTAAGTTAATAAATCATGAGACCTTTATTTGATCACGTAGAATTTCCATCTAAAATACGAATTTGGCCGGAAATCACATTTGTGGACCTCGAAAGGTGCCTAACACCTTTTCCTTCTAGGTAATTTGAACCCTTACCCGAATTTCTAGTGAACTAAGATAAAACAATAAAATTGGTTCGTAGTAGCCTAGACCGGTGCCCCAACGCACCTTAATTCGTTTGGTAGCGACTCTTTACACTCTACCTTCAAAATAATCTCAAAAAGAGTGGTCACGTCGAATTTTGCTTTCCGTGAGAAAAATGGGGCGCGACAGAATGACGAATCTACTGGGGATCTTAGGTTCTCACCATTACGAGTTTGTGTTTTATGTGAGATTCTTTCACTTTGTTTGTTTTATTTTCCGTAATCACTTTCTCTTTTCCTTTTATTGTTTATATCATGATTCATTTTTTACATATTCGTCTCTTTTCTCTTCCCCTTTTGTGTGTATTCATATGTTTCCATGCCTATCCCTTCTACTTTTTTCCCTTTTGTTGCCTATGTGTTTTCATGTTTACTTACTTTTTATTACTAAGCAAGCTATTCTATTTTGTTACGTGCTACGTGTTACCGCTTTATATAACTGTTATTCCGCTCATGCTTTCCTCCACTTGAAACGTCTTTTATTTTCTTTTATGGATAATTGCGTGGTAGCATGGACGTTCTTTCTTAAGACACCCATTTGGAAAATGCCTTGTGGATCGATCGATCAGCGATGCGTCGACAGTAACAAGTTTTTCCACTCTCGAGTAGTCCGCTCGAGGGAGCCGTGTCATAAACCACTCTTGTCCTTTAGGTCTTGACTACATATTTATTTTATTAAGGAATATGCGTCCTATTCAACATAGGATGCCTTGGCATCCTTGACGCGTTGAATGTTAGTCTCATTCAAAGTACAAAGAGGTTAGCGACCTCAAAGGAACTCACAATTATTTGCTATGTTTTGCATTTCTATGTATGTATTGACATTCTGTCCATCTTGTTGTTTCCGTTCTTGCCTTTGTCACTCCCTATTTTTAGTGTTTTTCATTTTAGAACTCTTTACTCTTAAAATTCTTGTCATGTTAGGTCCCTACAATACACTCTTAGGGCCTATTCAATACTTACCTTCAATTTATCCCCAAACTCCATTCCAAATAACCCAAACATCCCAACTCTATTAGGCACACTCTGGGACTTTGAAATAGCATAGCTGTCGGTCTGCAATTCAGGAGTATTCAGATTAAGTGATAGCTTAGCCCGATTATGCACTTGCTCTAGCTCCCCTTGTAACTCTAATATTCTTTGCTCCATTTTCAGTAATATTTTGTTCTGACCAACAACACTGTCCCCTTATGAACTAGCAACTTCTTTGTCCCCAATATTGTGACGGTCACCCATTTCTTCTTTACCTCTAAAACTTGTAGGTAGATGAGGAGGAGAAGGAGGAGCCCCTTTCGAACGGGTATGATAGGCCAGGATGCACAAATCAACCTATGAGAGGGGGAAACAAAACAACAAAGTTGAAGTAATTAGTGTGCTAGTGATATAAAATAATGAACCAGATTATCACATAGCCAAGCACTTTATTCGACGTTTCCTATTTTGGGAGCCTCTTTTGAGTTAGAGGTAGGCCTATCGTTGTTTAAGAGACAATCATGCCATAGAATAATGTCATTTGCTCAAAGATAAACCCCAAAAGGAAATTAAAATTTATTTCATTCAAACTGTTTCAAAACTGTAAAATAAATAAATATAAGAATGTCTGAAAATGAATGTTAAACTAAATTCTAAACACGTCCTCTTTTTGTTGCTCCTTCTCGTCAGCTTCTAAGGTCTTGTCAAAATGGTGACAACTTATCAAGAGATAAGATAGTGCTAAATTCTCTCACATGCTTCCTGTATTGAGATAGTCCTTTCCTTGTTTGTCAAATTCATCTCGGAGTTGTTACACCTTTCTTTCCATTATCAGAGCACGGTGCTTCCAAGATTCAAACTGTTCCCCCATATCGGTAATTTCCTTGGCATTCCCCATAATTATCTGGTGGTGGCACGCCTCAGATTCCAAATCTCTCTTTTTAAACTTGTGATAGAGAGCTTGTGCCTCAGCTTTCTTGTCGTTGATATGCTTATCTCTTTTGATGCTCGGGGTTACTTTGTTTTCTCAATCAGTATGCAACTATTTAATATAACCCACTGTGTAGCCTGCATTATATCTATCTGGCGCAACGCTCTCTATGTCTAGGTGGGTCTTTTTACCCTAAGCCTTGGAAATACTGTTGCCTTTTGTAATCTTATTATCTTCATAATCGAATCGGTATGCCTCCATGTTAGTAATTTGTGGAATTAATTGTTGCCTTCCTGCTTGCCACATCACTCTAGTAGGAAAGTATGGTTGCAGGCCATGAAATCCCATCAGAATCAAGGGTTCCTATTGTTGAGTAGAAATCACCAAATCTGTGCTCGGGAACCATTCGAACATCCATTGGATGGAATCTTCAGTCAGGGCCCCCAATATTTGTCCCCACTTCTTTACCTCATCTGGCTGTCAGATCTTTTTGACTCCAAATGTGACTCGGGTATCATGTGTAGTGATGTTATTGATTCCAATCGATTTGTGTATGCCTTGTATACCATGGATCTTCTGAAGATGCTTAATCAACCACAGCTGCAATAATAAATTGCACCCTTCAAAATGTTTTGGCCCCATTTTTGCAACACCCAAGGGATCGATAAATATCTGCCACTATCATGAGTACAATCGTGCAAGACCCCTTTTGAACCCCATTGCATAAGGCATCATCTACGGTGATCAGACGAGTATGCGCTAATTTTTCTTTTCCTTGCTGGTGGCCGAATCTATCGGCCAAGTAACTCCGAGCATTTTCGACCTCATTACGTATGCTACTAGTCGACTGCCATGAAGATCCAATTTGTTGCTTGGTTTTTCTAGAGTGACATTTTTGAGGATGATAACCTCAGCCCTTTTTCATCTCATTGCTGATGGTAACATCTTGTTTTCTAGGTATCCTCCGATTTCCTCTAGAATCGGGGTCATTTCTATGTCTCCAAATCTAAATACTGATCTCGTTTTATCCTAGAATACAGTAGCAGCTTCAATAAGTTCTCTACACAGGGTGATGTTCATGAGAGAGGGCAAACTCTCCAATGCCTTCTCTATGATGCTTCGCCCAAAGTACCCAAAGTCCGATCACCAATGTTTCATGTGAGGCGGAATGCACCAAACCATGCCAAATGTTAGGTATGAAGTAGGGATGACCATTAAATCTGCAAAACAAAGCGTTAGTCTATCCTTCCCCCCGAAGAGCAAATGACATTATTTTGGCACAACTGTCTCTCAAAATGCACATAAATAACGATGCGTTCTTTTCGGGATCATAGCATCCCTTAGAACTTAGGGATAGGTTTTCTAACATGACATCTTAGGTTTTTTAGAATGTTTATTCCTTAGTATAGGGATAAACGGTTAGGTTCTAAGAATAAGAGTGGTTTTGACAAGGTTCCCTCAAGCGAACAAATTAAGAGTGGGAAAACTTGTGGCTGTCAATGCACCGCTGATCGATCAATCCACAAGGCAATTCCCGAAGGGTTTAAGAAAGAATGTTTGTGCAACCATGCAACCGTTCATAAAAAAAATAAAGGAGGTTCCAAGTGGAGGAAGGTATGAGCGGAATGCCAATATATAAAGCAGTAACACATAGCCTATAGTAACATACAATAGCAGGTTTTAGTAATATGAAAATAAATACTAAAGCACATAACCAATAAAAGAAAAAGTAGGCATGGAGAAATATGAATAACACATAAAAGGGGTAAAGGAGAAGGGACTAACATGCATAAATTAATCACCAATAAAAATAAAAATAGACATAGAGAAACATAAATAATACATAAAAAGAAAAAAATGAGAAGGGACTAGCATGTGTAAATTAATCACCAATAAAAATAAAAGTAGACATGGAGAAGCATGAATAACACATAAAAAGGGGGAAAGGACAAAGGACTAACATGTGTAAATTAATCGTGAGATAAACAACAAGAGAGAAAGCAAAAAAAAAAACAACGTGAAGGAATCCCACATAAAACACAAACTCGTAACGGTTAGAACCTAAAATCCCCACCAGAGTCGTCATTCTGTTCTGATAGAGTTGACTGTGACAAACTGCATTTATTCATCTTCCATCAATGAGTGCCAGTTGCTCAAATCTACTTTGTATTCATCCAGCTTCATTCAATTCTTCCTCTTGGATGATTCTCAGAGATGGTATTTCGACCACAGCCGGTATCACTGCTTCATTTCCATAAACTAGAAAGTAAGGCGTGGCGCCAGTGGATGTTTTGATTTTAGTGTGGTATCCTAGTAATGCGAGGGTAGCTTTTCATACCAATATCGGCCGTTATCAATCATTTTTTGCAGGATCCTATTGATATTTTTGTTTGCGGCCTCCGCTGCTCCATTCATTTGTGGTCTGTATGCCATTAAATTTCGATGCTTGATCTTGAACTTCTCACAAGTTGTTTTCACCAAATCACTATTGAGATTGGATTCATTGTCTGTGATAATAGATTCAGGAACTCCGAACCGGCAAATAATGTAACTTCGAACGAAGTTGTCCATGACCTTCTTTGAGACTAATTTATGAGAGGTGGCTTCTACTTACTTAGTGAAGTAATCGATTGCAACCAGGATAAACCTGTGACCATTGGACGCGGTTGGCTCAATGGGTCCAATGATATCCATGCCTAAGCTGCAAAGGGCCAAGGAGAGATGGTGACGTAGAGCTCGATGGGAGAAACTCGAATCATATCACCATGAGTTTAGCACTGGTGGCATTTTTGTATGTAGTGGACGCAGTCACTCTCCATGGCCAGCCAGAAGTAACCTGATATCAATATCTTTTTTGCCAACATGAAGTTATTCATGTGAGGACTGCATGTTCCAATATGTACCTCTTCAATTAGCCTAGATACCTTTTCGGCCTCGACACATCTTAGCAAACCCAAGTCAGGGGTTCTATTGTACAGGATTTCCCCATTTAGGAAGAATTGATTGACTAGCCTCCGAATGGTGCATTTTTGGATATTTGTCCCATTCTTGGGATAGTCTCCACTTTTCAAATACCTTTGTATGTCTGTATACTATGGTTTTTTGTCTGATTCCTCTTCAACATAAAAGTAATGTGCAGGCTGCTTGTGCACATGAATAGGAACAGGATCAATGTAGTTTTTGTCTGGATGTTGGATTATGGAAGACAAAGTGGTCAATGCGTCTGCAAACTCGTTTTGGATCCTTGGGACATGTCTGAACTCTATCTTGTGGAACTTCTTGCACGCACTCCAGATAGTGTAGGAGCTTTGTGTTCTTGACAGTCCATTCACCTCGTACCTAATGAATCAGTAAGTCCGAATCTCCAATCACCAATATCTCTTGGTCATTCAAGTCGATAGACAAGCGAAGCCCCAGGATACAAGCTTCATATTCGGCCACGTTGTTAGTGCAAGAAAACCTGAGTTTGACCAACACATGATAGTGTTGGCCAGTTTCGGAGATCACAACGGCGCCAATTCCAACTCCTTTGAAATTTTCAGCTCCGTCAAAGAATAGTCTCCAACCATCGTATTCTTCAAAGATGTCCTCTCCTACAAATACCACGTCCTCATCAGGAAAGCAAGTCTTCAATGGTTGGTACTCGCCGTCCACAGGATTCTCGGCCAGATGATCTGCTAGTGCTTGCGCTTTTACCGCCTTCTGTGATATTGACTATGTCAAATTCACTTAACAATATCTGCCATTTGGCCAACTCATTTTCTGGAATATGTATTTCAGTAAATCCATTCTAGAGATTAGATAAGTAGTATATGCTGAGAGATGATGCCTTAACTTTTGAGCTACCCAAGTCAAAGCACAGTAGATGCGTTCCAGTAAAGAATATCGGCCTCGTATGAGGTGAACTTCTTGCTCATGTAATAGATTGTCTGTTCTTTCTTTCCGGTCTCGTCATGTTGCCCTAAAATACATCCAAAGGCGTTATCAGCAATGGCTTACCAGGTTCGGGAGAAACCAAAACAAGAGGGTTTGACAGATAATCCTTGATCTTGTCGAATGCCTGTTGACACTCCGTTGTCCATTCTATAGCAGCATTTTTCTTCAACTGGTTGAAAATTGGCTCACAAATAACTGCAGATTGGGCTATGAACCAGCTGATATAGTTGAGGCAGTCCAAAAAACTTATGATGTCTTTCTTGCTTTTCGGAGGAGGAAGATCTTGGATGGTCTTGATCTTGGCTGGATCCAACTCTATGTCCCTACGACTAACGATGAAGCCCAGTAGCTTTTCCGCAGGGACTCCAAAGACACATTTTGCTGGATTCAACTTCAGATTGTACTTTCTTAACCTATCAAAGAATTTTTTCAAATTTGCCAAATGACTTGTATCCTTCTTTGATTTGATGATGACATTGTCCACGTAAACTTCAATCTCTTTGTGGATCATATCATGGAATAGAGCGGTCATGACCTTCATGTATGTGGCTCCATCATTTTTTCGACCAAATGGCATTTTTCAATCTCATATTAATTGACATGTATGCTTTTTGCAGAACTCTTAAAAAAAAATTAACAAGAAAATGTAAATTGATTAATATAATTCTATTAAACTAATATTAGATATTGCCATTATCTATTGGAGTTAATTACTCTACCATTAAATTACTAACGATAAAATTGAAAAAAAAAAGTTCAATTATCTTTTAGTTCTTTAAACTAACTAAGTAGTTAAAGACAATTTTTAACTAACATCTCAAGTAAGAAAACAAATATGGCCTTTTTTTCTGTGCTGATTAAGGGGTGTACACAGATCATCTCAATTTTATTAGTTAGTTCTCTCTATTATTCTATGTTGGTAAATGGGTTTTGGTGACTTTGCTTAGTTTTTCCTCAGTTCAATTTGTTTTGTTCATTTTGAATTTTACATGCTCCTTACAAAATTTGATATGATATTTACCATGATACGGTGTTATTAATTAATGTTTAATATTAGATCTCGAAAAAAAATTGAGAACTGAGTAAATAACACAAACTAAAAGACATTAGGCAGAAAAACTATTGATTCTCAAAGCACCGTCATTGAAACACAACTATTCAGCTAAAGTTTGGTTGGTGCAAGTGATTATCAATTAATCTTAGTTAACTTTATTCTTATATATTTGTTCTCTTTGTTTTTTTGGTCCAAACAATTAGCTTCGATCTTATTTTAAAAAGAGATTAACTTGTGTCCACTGCCAGTGAAATTCTTTTTTACACTGTCAGTGGATCCCACCGTAATCATAACAAGTTAATCTCCATCGCCAAAATTACCTTTTAAGTGACTAATGTTCTGGCATTTAACATCGTTGCTTTAGGATTCTCATTACTATTTCTTCAACACCACTGAAGCAAATAATCATCATCCACCATTAAAGCAACTTAAAACTATCATCAAAGAAATTCATGGTAACTATTTATTCATTTCTTTTTTTATCTTTCATCTTTTAAAGAGATGTATACAGATGGTATAGTTCATCTCCTCTTGAATAATATAGTTTGAATGTCATGCTAAATTTATTTTGTTAATAGCATCCATTAATTATACGCTGCAGGACAAATTAGGATTCTTAAATTCATCCGAGCAAAATGCAAAAGGCGTTGGACCTTCACAAGAGGAAATAGAAAGTAATACAAATGCAATCGTACCATTTATTCCCCAACTCAATCATGAAGAATCAAGAGTGTCATACGTCGGTATGGAGTTTCAATCACTTGATATTGCATTTAAGTTTTATCTTGATTATGCTCACCGTAGTGGTTTTAGATCACGAAAAGATAAATCAATAATAGGACAAGAATTTGTTTGTTCAAAAGAAGGATTTCGCTCAAAAAGAAGTCTAGAGAATAATATGCAGCAAGATGAAACTAGAGAAGGTGTAAAGTGATGATTTATTTGTCGAAAAAATAAAAAGAAATGTGGGTCATTGCTGGATGGTCTCAAACCATAATCATGAACTTGCTTCTCCATATAGTCAAAAGTTCTTGCGTTCAAAAAGGAAAAAGTCGAAGGCTCAGAAGAATCTTATTGATCTATTAGATAAATCAGGTGTTCGTCCTTGTAAAATTGCATCGGTATTAGTTACTCAGTCAGGAGGTGTAGAGAATCTCAATTTAACTAGACGAGACATTCAAAATTATATGAGTACTAAAAGGCAAAAGAACCTTGAAAAAGGGGATGTTCAATTGATGCTAAAGTATTTTCAAAAGAGACAATCTGAAAATCCGGGCTTTTTTTATCCAATACTGATGGATGTAGAAGGCCACTTAGCTAATTGTTTTTGAGTTTTTTCTTTATCAATTACCCAGATGAGTTCTGAGTCGTGTTGTATTAGCAAAAAAGGGACCGGGGAGGGGGGGGGAGGGGGGCTAGGCCCGACATCAATATAACACACAACCATAAGTTTTTGGGTTGATGGTTAATGTTGGATAGCTTATAAGAACTTTGGTGATGTTGTCGTCTTTGATCCTACATATTGACAAACAGATATAAAATGCCCTTTGTACCATTTATTGGAGTTAATAATCATCATCAAATAATTTTATTTGGTTGTGCTCTTCTTTGGTATGAAACTCAAGAAACTTTTGAATGGCTACTTCACACTTGGAAAGAGGCAATGTTTGGTATTGTGCCACGTAAAATTACCACAGATCAGAATGTTGCAATAACAAATGCAGTTGCAAATGTGTTTCCAAATTGTGCACATCACTTTTGTATGTGGCACATTGAGAAGAAAATCCCTGAACACTTAAGTCATGTCTATCATGAATTTGATGATTTCAAGATTGAGTTTAGTAAGTGCCTACATGGTACAACAACGCCCGATGAATTTGAAGCAACTTGGACTGATATTCTGAAAAGGTACAATTTGGAAGAAAATAGTTGGTTGCAAAGAATATATGTGATTCATGAAAAATGGATTCCAGCATATGTGCGAAGAAATTTTTGTGCTGGAGTGTCAACTACTCAAAGAATTGAGAGTATGAACAAATTTTTCAAGGATTATCTTAAATCAAGTACACCAATGAGTGTATTTGTAGCACAGTATGATAAAGCCTTTGATGCTAGGTATGATAAAATAAGAGAGAAGGAATATAAAACAAAGAGAACATTCGAAGGTTATCTTGAAGATTTTATATCCCCATGGAGGATGAAGCAGCAAAGGTCTATACCAGAAAAATATTTCAAAAACTTCAAGAAGAATTTATTCAATCTCAAAAATTTGTTTCAGAAAAAATTGAGGTTCGGATGGAGTATATGTCTATAAAATTTATTTGTTTCAAAAACAAGCCCTGCATACATTGTTAGATTGAATCTTATACTGAAAAATGCTACTTATTCTTGTTGTAAGTTTGAGCTTATGGGAATCTTATGTAGGCATGTGCTTGTAGTATTTATTAAAAAATAAATTTACTCACTTCCATCATGTTATTTGTTGAATCAATGGACAAGGTATGCAATTAAAGAGAAAGTTGATGACATTTCAAATGACAAATCACATATGAATAATTTGAAGCCTTCCTCTGTATGGTTCAATAACATTATGATGCATGCTCTTGGTCTCTCCAAACGAGCTACACAGTCTGAGAGACATTATAAATTTGTGTATGAAAAATTGTCCCAACTATGTGAAGAACTTGACGAGCTTCCTTATGAGGTTGAAGAGGATAATGTATGTGATAGTCTGATTAATACTACCTTGTTGGACCCTATATGTGTGGTAACTAAAGGACGTCCTAATTCTTTGAGAACCAAGGGTGGTTTAGAAAGTTCTTTAAAGGCCAAAAAGGGCAAATCAAAAGTGTAAAAAAGGACATAGCCAAAGGCAAAGACAAGAGCAAGAGCAAGGGAGTAAGGTAATCTCACTTTATATAATGCAACAATTATTTAAATTTATGTGTAACTTTAATATTTGATGTACAGTTCAAGATCTAATGTTGAAGGGGAATCCAGAGGCACAACACCACCACTTAGTGCAACTCCTATTGTGGTAAAATCTTCTTTTGATACTTCATGTCTTTTGTTGATTCAAACTTATTTTCATGTACCTAGTATTCCTAATAAATTGTTAGTTTTACTTGGTTCTTCATTTATAAAGAAATTTCAACCATATTTGAAATCATTTTAAGAACAAATTGATAGCAATTACAGTGGATATCCCACCTCATTCACGATAGGTTTGCTCTAGCTGTGTTCCTATATGTTCATAACGTATCTGCAGATCTATGCATGCTAAAGTGACTTTTAAATATATTTTTTCAGGATTTGATGAGAACGGCTTCATATACATACCAACAAAATTTATGATTTATGAATGTTAAGCTTGAAGTTTAGAGCTTCAAGATCATGAAAAAACAAGGATCTAGAGTTTAGTTGTTGTTTTGTTGGTTGTGCGTTTATTTACACATATGACTTTTGCAATTGCTTTGTATACTCATTAATACTTTAAAGCAGCCTGTATTCTTGTTACTTTATGTGCTTGGCTTGATTCAAGAGAGATTAATCAAGTGGAAGTTTTACCCTCATAATGCACTAGCATGATTCAATCTTTTAGTTTTTTCAAGTTAAACAAAGTTGGCATGTATCATGATCATTCATTCATTTCATTGATCAATATCGAACAGTGAGTCTGTGGGTGAATGTGAACCACAAATTTGCAGAGGTATTTGAAGTATCTAGTGATAGGTCATAAAATATGTTTCTGGAAAACTTTGCTACTACTTTCAATTTTCTTTTAGCACGAACACATAATAATATGCAAAGAACTAACACATAAGATTCATACATTCCTCTTACTTTACGACGGAAAGAACAAAAGTCTTGAAAATTTGTCTGTCTTCATTGTTGAACTCAATTGTTTTTAGTTTCTAATTTTCTACAGTAAATGTGCTGACAAATGTGAACATAATGGAGGCATGTATTACTCCAAACGACCCCTAATGGTATTAAAAAGAATTTACATAATAAATCAAGTCACTTAAAAGGTAATTGGTGATGCATGATTCGATACAGGTAATTGGTGATGGAGATTAACTTGCTATGATTAGGGTGGGGTCCGCTGACAGTGTAAAAAAGAGTTCCACTGGCAGTGGACACAAGTTACTCTTTTAAGAAGAAAACATGTGTAATGATTCACTAGTTTAATCATCATATTAGTGCAAAATGTCCAACAATCTCATCCAATTTGAAAAGCACACACAACTCCACCATCATAGGACTAAACAAAAACAAAGGTTATGGCAGCATTCAGCAACGTTATCAGTTATTCCAAGGCTAGAATAAAGATGATAAAGCGAAGATAATGTCATTAAATAGTTGACAAATAAGGAAATATAACATTATCTTTAAAACAGACGAAAAAGAAAAGAGGGCACCATGCATGCATGCAGAGAATTAGAAAACAAGTAGTACTGAGAAATTAATAAAGCAGAAATCGAAAATGGGATGACGATGATTTCAATTCTTACGGGCCTTTTTCACCACCTTCTTCTTATTTTTGTTAGAACTGTTTCTCCCTTTATATTCAAACTTTGAAATGTCAAAAGGACCAGCTCGTTCCAACATTTTAGCAACAACAACATCTGTGGTGACAGTTACATTTATAAAACTACTCCAAAGACGTGAATAAGTATTAGCATCTGATGGTTAATTGATACAAGATCAATGGGCTCCACTCCTTTGGAATCGATGCTTCAAGGATCACATCTATGGATCAAAGATTTAGTTGTTTTAGGGGAACAAATACGTGTGTGGATGATAGCTTGGAGCGCAGGAAAAGCTACATTTGATGATGTCATTCGCGGGAGCATTGACCCATGACGTGTTTGGAAGATAGCGTGGGTTTCGAGAGAGCATGGACGCCCATGGCATTATTTTGGGCTTTGGTTCACTTTTAAGCCCAATAGCTTTTAGAGTCACTTTTGGGCCCATTGTGTAATAAAGATTCATGGCCTATAAATAGCTAGTTTGCCTTCATTTTAAAGGGGAGATTTTTAGATGACATATTTGTAGCCTTTTTTGAGAGTCTCTTTCAAGGTGGAATCCTTGGGCAAGGTGAATCCGTGTGTTGATGATTTGCTTAGAAACGAAGATTGCTTGGGGGTTCCGGTTCCCTTGAGGTCACGTAAGAGATAAGTTTGAGGTCACGTAAGAGATAAGTTTAGGTTGTGTATGATATTAAAGGTCCAAAAGTGGAATAAGCTTTTGAATTGTTAATATTACATCTTTATTTGTCTATCTATCTGTCTTTACTTTCTTGTAATCGTTTGTCTATATCTAATGTAATCCATTTGTGTTCTTGTCTTGTAACCGTGTGTTGCTGTTATTACATCTTGTTCATCAAGTGTTGTTATCGTTTTTAGTGTGTTTTACTCTTGATGTCATTTCCTTTCTTGTTCTTCTTGTGAATCCGAGAGAGATCATCAAAGGGGGTCCTCGGTTCTTCAAATCGTTGACTATTTTGGTGTATGTTCTCGTGTCTTCCTTGTCGATCTTGTATCATTAATTCCTTTGAAGCAGTTTCAACATCCTCCTTAGCGTTGCTCTTCTCTTCAGCCTTATTATTCATCATTATTTTTGCTTCTTTTTTCTTAGGTTTAATTGCTGTTTAGATGGGGAAGACTACTGCAGAGTGACCACTATACATATATTGGAAAATTTGATTCATTTTGAGCTTTGCAAGTTTGACATTGGAGTAACAATTTTGAAGGGAAAATAAAAAAGACGTTTGGAATTCTGTAAATAAATTAATTGTACTGCTTGGGAAATATCAGTAGTCATCAATTCCCTCACATTACACACTACTTGTCCCACCCTTCACTTTTACTTATAATGTCTCCCTCCACGACATTTACTCCCTCCGTCCCATTTTACTATTTTAAATTTTCTAATTTGATTTTTCATTTTACTTATCATTTTTCATTAATTAAGATAAGATAATTTTTTTTTCAATTTTTATCCTTAGTATTAATTAATTTTTTATCCAAACTAAAATATGTAAACATCATTTAATAGAGATACTATAATAAAAGAGTCATGTTATTAATTATTTTTCTTAATTAATGTGCAATGTCAAATTGAGATGAATAAAATGGGATGGAGGGAGTATTTTGATTAATTTTTGAAGCTAAATTAAATAAATTAATTTGATATTTTAGATTTAAATTTTAAATATTTAAAATTATGTGAAAAATACTATAAATTGCAATTTTTTCATAATAATATGATGAAAAGAGTTTGTTTTTGTTTAATTATGAAAAGGTTGGAGCTCGTATAGTGTTTTGCAGATGTTCATTCGAATCCGGTAACATTAATCCAAACCTTATATTTATCTTGAGAAATTTATTAAATAATATGTACAAATTTGGACTCATTAAGTTGGAAGAATTGGAATTCCGAATCCGTAAGCTTTAAATTTTAACTTCGCCTCTATTAAAAAAAATTATATTAGAAATATAAAACCAAACCAAATAAAAAAATTCAATATTAGGAATTGACTTTTAAAAATGTAAAATCAAAACAAATAAAAATTGATTTACTTAACCGGTTTGATTCGATTTTTCATTTTGGGTCGTTTTTATCCCACCCCTGCCCCTGACTACAGTGAGATGATATATTTTTGATTTGTTGTAAAAATATATTACACAAATTCTCAAACATCAGGGCATTAATATGTAAAAGTGATAAGTAAAACTCAAAATTCAATTAAAAAAATTTAAATGAGATGTCGATAAACAATTTTCACTGGCCAATTAATTATACGTTGGAAAAATGAACATTGAATGACAGAATATGTGGGAATGCACTAAATGCACACTTGGTAATATCAATGGTCACTAAGGGCTCGTTTGGGTCGAAGACAAATCGAAAAGTTATGTGGGGTTAAGTATAATCGGATAAATTATTTTGGGATTAATTATATTGAGATTATTTTTTATTGACCGCATGTTTGGCTAAAATTAAATTGCTTGTTTACAAATATATTCTCCATCTTATTTAATTTTTTAATATTTGCTTTGCAAGCTTTAGTTATTCATTCTTAAAAATAATTTATTCCATCTTATTTAGCTTAAAAAAATTTATGTGCATTTCACCATTGTGTCGTGTGTTTTTTAAAATAAAATTTCTATGTTATTTAGCTTTAGAATAAAAGGAGATTTTATTATTTATGCCACATCATTTAAGTATATATCACTTTTATATTGTAAAATACTCCCTTCGCCTTATTTAACTCGTCCCAATTCGATATTGCACAATGATTAAGAAAAACAATTAATAATATGACTATTTTACCATAGTACTCCTATTAAATGATGTTTATATTTTAATTTGAAGAAAAAAATTAATACTAAGGTTTAAAAAAAAAATTGTCTTGTCTTAATTAATGAAAAATGACAAGTAAAATGAGAAATCAGATTAGGACATTTGGACGGATAAAAACATGAATTAGTCGAATAAATTCAATATATAATATATTCATAAATAAAAATTATGTTTATATAGTGTAATTTGTTAATGGAAAAAAATATACTATCATAAAAAATTTATGAGTAGGGAAAGTTGTGATTATCCACACTTTATAATCAAACAAGGAATAAGAAGGTACTAAAAGCAAATCATAGTAGAAGAATTGCAACTTATAGTATTTATATATAGCATTCAAAAATCTAAAATTTAAATTTAGAATATTAAATTAGTCTTATTCAAATTAGCTTCGAATATTAATTAAATTAACTCTCATAAAGTAATATGCATATAACCAGTAAAAATGAATGTGGTATTGTAACTTTTACATTACCTAAACGTAAAAAGAAAAATTACGTGACACAGTTAGCTAAGGCTATATAATTAATTTATCAAAAATAGCAATACCTATTTTTAAAAATTTTCACGATATATAGCAATAATTTGGAAATTTATAGCATATAATTTAAAATATCGTATACATGTGGATATAATGTATAATTAATTAGATATTGAAACTTTGGCTAGGTCTATTTGGAGCAAAATATCCTTTTTGTGTAACTAATTAATGAAGAAATTGCTTTTTTATTTTTATTTTGAATATTGCAACATGGGTAATTAGTATGTTAAAATTAAGACATTATTAAAAAGTCGAAGCAATAATCTCTATTATAGAGAAACCATTAACTAAATTCCTTTTGAATATATATTTAAGATGAAGTAGGAAACGACTATTAGTGTGCTATAACAAAGACTTGCTGGGAGTTATCACAAAAGAAAGATAAAAAATGGAGATTTTATAAGGTGCTATAACAATTATAAGGTGGATTCACAGTTATTATATAAAAAATGGAGATTTTATGAAAGTGCAGGTATCACAACAAGTAAGTTGGATGACCAAGAAACTCTTTGCTGCAAGAGATAGGTCAAAGAATTGCAGATTGCCAACTCCAAACACAGTCTAATCAGACAATTTTATAAGCAATCATTAGGAAACTTACCAAAGAAAGAATGGAAACATCTCATGTGCAAAAACATAACCAGGCCTAAGGTTATTTTTGTTCTATGGATATATTTGCATCGTAATTTGAACACAGTGGATAAGCTTGCCAAATGGGGTATCAATATTGATCCTGAGTGTGTTTTCTGTATGACCTCCAGAAACTAGTGCTCATTTATTTTGGGATAGTTATTTCACTACACAACATTGGGTAAGAGTCTTTAGATGGCTGCAAGTACGAATACCTACCAATGTGCACCTTCAATAGTGGTTTTTTCGAGCAATCAAAGGCAATTCTAAGAGGGTTAAACTGTTGAAACAAGTCTTTACTGAAACTTTTATACTATTTGGTTAGAGGAGAACACTAGGATAGTTGTCAAAATGCAGAGGGCACCGGAAGAGTTGGTCAAAGAAATGACATGCATCTGTATTGTGAGAGCTACTGGAGACTTGAGAAGCTATCTGCTAGGCCTTGTTTTCTAGTTTATTTTTTTGTTGTTAGAAAATTTGCTAGTTTTATTGGCAGTAATAGTTGTTGGCGTTATTTAGAGTACTTAGAACGTGAGTTTGAATTGTTGTTATATAAAAAATCAACAAGCTAGGATGTGGCTTGTTGTAGATTTTAATACTCTTTGATGATTAATAAAAACTTTGATTACCAAAAAAAAAAACTTAATTTACCTAAACAACAATAAAAATTGTCTCGAGAAAGATAATAAAAATAATGAGTAGATACTAGACTAAACTAAGAGGGTATTTGAATTAGATTATAATTTGATCAAAATAGTTTAAAGGCCATTTTTAAATTTTAAGAGTGTTTAGCAATTTAAACATTGCTTAAAAAAAGTCAATTTTGGCTTTCTAAAAGCCAAAAGCTTGCAGTTGGTCCCTCCCTAAAATGACATTTGTATCCCTTATAATTTTCACTTATTCCAAAATCATCCTTTTGTTTCCCTTATAATTTTCACTTAAATAACATTCAAGATCTATAACAATTTTCATAACGATTAACTTTATTTTAATTAAATTCTTGCTGGCAATACTATTTAACGATTAACAATTTTTATAACAATTAATAATTATTTATCACACAAATTTAATAGTCATTTATGAAAATATTATACATATATATATATATATACATATATATACATATATATATATATATTGAAACAGAATTTAAAATATATATATATATATATATATATATTAATTTTAAAATGAATCATTTTAGAAATAAAAATTAATATTAATTAACTCAACATATTGTTAACACTTTAAAGGATATTTCAGATATTTAAATAAAAAAAAATGGTTAACACTTATATACCAAACAAATCAACAACTTTTTTTTAGTTTCAGTACTTTTATCCAAACATGTAACTAATTAATTTTAAAATATGTTCAGCACTTTAAAAATCACTTGTAAAGAATTTTTTAAAAATCACTTTTTATAGCCTATCCAAACAGGCTAAAAAACAAGAGGATGACTTAATAGCTTAATAATTCAATACATCGGAATGATAAAGGACATTATGTTGATTAAAACAAGACAGCAACACCATCAAACCCACCAAAACGAAAACCTCAAGCTATGAGGTTAGCTAGGCTTGTGAAAATCAAAACTCCCCGTCACATCATATTAAGAGTATCTTATTAATCACGAAGTCCACGAAATTATCCAGAAGGGTCACGATCAAAATCAGCCCTATAAATGTAACCATCTCGACCTGGAGCTTTCATCTTTTTGCTAGACCCCCCCACCACCAATAAGCTTGGACAAGCCCAACCCTAGCAATGCTAAACCAGCACCAATTGCAACTTCTTTTATAGCTTCGTTTTCTTCAGATGACAGATCATTGGCCATCAACTGCTCTGAATTCTTTGGAGTGCTTTCAGATGACCCCATTCTACTTTCAATCTCAAAAAGTAGAGTTTCTGATTAGTGCTAATAGAAATGTAGTATACTTGTTTGTAACAAAATAGCCTAATTTATAAGTATTTATAAAGAGGTTGGGTGCAATGCAACGTCTCTTTATGTTCCCAATTCTATATTGGGAAGCTGAAAAATCATTATTACAGTTGAACAGTTGGGGAATATCATTAGTCAATTGAACATCCGAAGTAGTGGCTGAATTGGTGTAGCAAAACATATCTTATACCGTTCATTTTTATTTGTGTTATTTCAAAAATGATTCATTTTTAATTATCACGTATCAAAAAAAAAAAAAAAAAGATAAATATTTTTGTGTATGTTTATTCTAACTTTCTTCGTCCGTTTATATTTGTTTATTTTTTAAAAATTTTAAGATGTTCAATAATATTTATTTAGTTTATAAAATCAAGATATAATTTATCTATTTCTTACGTTTCGAATTAATTGGTCCTCTTTCTAAAAAAATTTGTTTCAATTTACTTATTCAACTTATCAAATCTAGACTATTTAAAACGATTATTAAAACTTAAACACTTCTGACGTGATGGACATTAAAAAGTTATAGTAAAAATTATATTGTTTGACTCTAGTTAACAACAATCCTTAAGAGTCACACATTAATACTATAATATGTCACCCATATATTAGCTGATTTGATAACTTGGGAATCATTATTTATATTTTTTACTATTATTATCTTTGATTAAATAATTTTATAAATTATTATGTTTAAATAAATTTAATATATATTTAAATAAATATTTAAACATAATTAAAATTATTATAATAACGATAGTAAAAACTCAAAGTACTTTAGAAATGGTAGACATTGACATTTTATATAAATCATAAAAACTATATGATTTATAAGTGTCAATCTTATTAACAACCCATGAGAGTCCCGTATTGATGTTGAAGTTTTACGTATTCATTGATTTTCATCTTTTAAAAATAAATTAAGTATTTAAATAATTAAGTGATGATCCTAGTTAACAACAAGCTAAGAGAATACTTACGCGTTAACGTAGTAGCCTCTCTTGAAGTTTGACGGTTTAGTTTATTTGAAGGAATTTCGAAAAATGATTTGAACTTTTTATACTTTATTAAAAATTCCGCAATAGATAAAACTATTTAATTTTAAATAAGTAAATGTTACACGTGCAAGGCACGTGCTGTTACATTAGTGTAATTAATTTGCTTTGGACCTCTGTATATTTTCAATATGATTTAGTAAAAGTCAAATGAAATTTAATTTTTAATTAACTTGATATCATTCATTTCCTTTCTTTTTATTTCTCAATATTTACTTCTTGTAATTTTATATAATTGCTTGTATTTTTAGTTGGCCCTCTTTCTAAAAATATTTGTTTTAATTTAGTTGTCCCTTTTTATGAAATCAAAAGGATTTTATTATGTTCTTTCAATATTACCCTCAACATTAAATGATTAAACAAAGTGTATTTATTCAAATTCATATTTTCAATGCATAATTACTAGAGTTATTTTAGTAAAATAAGCCTCTATTAAATAATTTCTTAAGGGGTGTGACAAGTCAATAAGGGACAACTAAAACGAAATAGAGGGAGTATAAATCAATTTTAGTTGTTTAATGACTTTAGGGAATAGAAAAAAGTTATTGCATTGGTAAAAAAAATTTAGAGGAAATTTATTTGAGAAAAGACTCACAAGGCTATGTAAGTCTTTTTACAATTGTGGCCAAATTGTGGTCATTTTTTGACCAAATTATGACAAAAAATATGATTCATTATTTAATACATTTCTCAACCAATTTAATTTATTATATTCAAGGGTTAATATGGTATTATTACCAGTGGCGGAGCTACATTTGGATGTTCATTCGAACTCCCGTCGACGAAAAATTATACTATATATACATGGTTAAATTTATTTTTTATGTATATATAGTAGATGTCGAACCTCCTTCGGTTAGTTCGTATGTTACTTGTGAATCCCCTTGGTAAAAATTCTGGCTCCGCCACTGATTATTGCCCCTATCAGTTACTGTATTCTTTATGCTTGTGTCAATAGGAGAGTGGACAAGTAAATATGAATGGAGGAAATAATTAATTACTTATATTCTCCAAATCATTTTTAAGACCCAATACTCCCTCTAATCCAAAATAGCTGAATTTTAATCTTGTTTAAGATCACAAGATTAAAAGATATATTAGCTCATTTGACATAACTTTAATTTAAGATCACAAGATTCAAAATTCATCTTTATTTTTATAAACTGTGCAAATTAAAATCAAAATAAGTGTTCTTTTTTAAATGAATGTAGTATATCTTTTGTCAAATTTAAAGTTCTAAAACATACTCCCATTGGTTCAAAATAAGTGAATTTTTGAATTATTTTTCAATGATTAAAATAAGTGAATTCTTGAATTATTCTTCAAGAGATATGTGAAAATTTCTATCAATTTTATCCATCATTTACACTTTCTAGATTATGAGTTGCAAGAGATTTAATGAACTGTATTTTAACATGGTTAAAATTTAAAGAGTAGTTTAGTAACCTCCAAAAGAGTAAAAGTGAAAAATAAAATACAATTTCTTTTTTTTTTTCTTAATAGGTGTGCATTCACAGAAATTATTAACTTATTTTGGACTAAAAAAAGTATTTAAAAGACAAATTCAGCAACATAGAATATTTCTCATTGACTGTTTGACTAAAATTAAATTGCTTGTTTATAAATATACCCTCCATCTAATTTAATTTTTTTGATATTTTCTTTACAAACTTTAGTTATTCAATCTATAAAATAAAATATTCCATCTTACTTACCTTAGATATTTTTATGTGCGTTTCATGATTGTGCCGTGTATTTTTAAAAATAAAATTTATTTATTATTTAGCTTAAAAATAGAACTTTCATCTTAAATTTATTAAAATATAAAAAGATTATATTGTTTATGTTAATTTATTTAAGCACATATCATTTTTATATTATAAAATATTAAAATTTATAAATATAAGTAAACATACGAATTAGTCAAATAAATTCAATATATAATATATTCGTAAATAAAAATTATGTTTAGATAGTGTAATTTATTAATGAGAAAATATATAATCATAAAAAGTTTGAGTAGGGAAGGTTGCGATTATCCCACACTTTGTAATCAAACAAGGGATAAAAAGCTACTAAAAGCTTATCCAAGGATTATCCCTTCTTATCCCTCACACCAAACGACCCGTAAAAGCTTATCCAAGGATTATCTGCTCTTATCCCTCACACCAAATAAACACTAAACGTGCAAGGATAATTACTAACCCGGCAATGCATTCATATACACAAATGATACTCTCTCCGGTCATTTTTACTTGTCACATTTTGCAAATGGAGAGGTGATTGTATGAATTTTTATCGATATTTTAAGATTCATCTTCTAATCGTATTAGTATGAGAAGAATTCCAACAATTTTTTTTAATTTTTTTATAGTTTTCAAACATCTAAATTTTAATTGTAAAATATTAAATTAATAGTAGTCCAATTTAGCTTCAAATATTAATCAAATTAACTTTCGTAAAGCGATATACTACCAAGCAAAAATGACTGGGGGTAAAAACTTTTACTTTATCTAAAACTAAATGGAAAAATTATGTGGCAACACTAAACTAAGGATAGATATTTTAATTTACCCAAAATAGCTTTTAACTTTTTTAAAAAAATTTAACAATTTATAACGATAGTTTGGGAATTTATAGCATATACGTACAAATACATTTGTTACATATCTGCATAAATGCAGCTCGACAAAGATATTATATACGTGCAGTACAATTATTTAGCTATTTAAATTTTGACTAGTCCATTTGAATCAAAATACCATTTTTGTGTAATTAATTTACGAAGAAATTGCTTATATTTTTATGTTGAATATTTCTCTGTGTAATTAGTATGATATAATTGAGATATTTATAAAAAGTAAAGTAATAATTTTCTGTTATAGGAATCAGGGGCGGACCCACTATGATTCAAGTGAGTTCATATGAATTCAATTCGTTGAAAAAATACAACATATATATATATATATATGTATATATAATCAATATTTATAGGTACAATAATATATATTTAATTTTGAACCCACTATAAACGAGTGAATGGCTAGTCCAGTAAAAGTGGTTCAAATCTTATGACCCGCTGATAGCAGCAGTATTTTTTTTTGAAACTTTTAAGCATCATGAAAGACCGTAAAGGAGCAGCCCCAGTTAAAAACAAAAACTTTTAATCAAACTTTGTTGTTGTGCATTTGTTTTTTATATATTGAATCTGAAAGTATGAGTCCGTCACTAATAAGAATATATGGAAGTTGAATAAACTAGTATAGACTATCAATTTATAATACCACTAAATACATAAAATCAAACTTCAAAAAATCAAACCATAAAAAATTGGTGTAATGTTTTTATAAACCAAAATATCAATTTTTCAAAACAAAATTTTAAAATCGTATCATGCATAATGATCTCCTTTATCTCGAGTTAATCTCTCATTAACTAGTGGATGAGACTTCTCCACTTTCCAAGTACATCTCCATTAACATCGACCTCAAATAATATTTGATCTCTATGCCATTATCTTTCTCAATTCTCATACTACCTCCATCTCATATAACTTAGGATATTTAACAAAATAATAAAAATTATCTCTAAGGGAAAGATAATATGATCATTTAGCTTAATATATTAGAACAATAAAGGACATTATATTAATTAAAACAAGACAGTAACGCAATCAAAGTCACCAAAGAGAAAACACGAACTCTGACAACAAGGCTAACTAGGCTTTAGATTCTAATTAAAATTCACATCACATTATATTAAGAGTATCTAATTAATCGCGAAGTCTACGAAGATATTCAGAAGGGTCACGGTCAAAATCAGCCCTATAAATGTAACCATCGCGACGTGGAGCTTTTGGCTTTTTCTTGTTGTTAGACCCTTCACTACCAATGATCTTGGACAAGCCCCATCCTAACAATGCTACACCTGCAGCAATTGCAACTTTTTTTTATAGTAACTTCATTTTCTTCAAATGACAGATTATTGGCCATCAACTGCTCAACATTTAGTCCAGATTTTCTTCCCTCTGAATTATTTGCAGTGCTTTCAGATGACCCCACTATACTTTTAATCTCAAACAGCTGAGTTTCTGATTAGTGCTAATAGGTATACTGATCTGTTTGTAACAAAATAGCCTAATTTATAAGTATTTATAAAGAGGTTGGGTGCAATGCAACGTCTCTTTAACTTCCCAATTCTATATTGGGAAGCTGAAAAATCATAGTACAGTTGAACAGTTGGGGAATATCATTAGTCAATTGAACAACTCGAAATAGGGGCTGAATTGGTGTAGCAGAGGTATCTTATACCACCATTCATTTTTATTTCTCTCTTATTTCAAAATTCATTTTTAATTGTCACTTTTATTGTATCAAAAAAAAATGATAAATATTTTTTTTTAATGTTTACTTTTACTGTTTTCTCTCCGTCCATCTTTTACTTGTTTGCTTTTTAATTTTAGAATATTCACCAATATTTTGTTCAATTTATAAAATCAGGAAATAATTTACCTTTTTCTATTCATTTTACCTTTAACATTAAATGTGATTCATTATCTAATATATTTCTCAAAGCATTTAATTTATTGTATTTAAGAATAATATGATAAAATTATTCCTATCATTTATTGCTTCTTAATCTCTTTGCCAATCGAAAAATGAAAAAATAAAGATGGATGGAGGGAGTAGCAGTAATTACTATTTGTATTCTCCAAATCATTTTTAAGACCTAATGCTCTCCTAGTCCAAAATAACTGAATTTTTGAGTTATTTTTTAATATCCAAAATAAGTGAATTGTTCATTCTTTAAAAGAGATTCATCTTTTACATTTTCTAGGTTATGAGTTCCAAAAGATTTAATTGACTTTATTTAATGTCGTTGAAATTTCAAGAATAGTTTAATAATATCTATAAGGGTAAAAATGAAAAATAAAGTATGTATAATTTATGTTCAAGTTTCTTTTTCTTATAAGGTGTGCATTGAAGCAAAAATTTACTTATTTTAGAATAAAAGGAGTACTAAATATCAATTAATAGGAATAGCAAGATAAAATAGTTATGCTAATTAATTTTCTTAGTTGATATGTCCAGTCAAAATATGATAAGTAAAAATAAATGAAGAAAATACATCTCTCATATGTTTAACGAACTATTGCACTGGAATAAGTTATTACTCATCATCAATGCATTAGTAACTACAAGCTGTTGGTATACACGACAGTGTTCGAAAAGGTTTCTCCGGAGGAGGACACGAAGGATAATGAAAGTGCCACGCTCGCTATCGCTAAGGGGCGTAGCGGAAATAAGTAGCCGAATCAGGCGACTTGCCACACACCAACCAGGAGTCATTCCTTCTGAAACGGATCTCACTCTTTTGAAAAAGGCCCATGTCTACTAGTTCAGTTGAAAACAAGGTATCGAACTAGACTGATAACTGATCGTTTATCGAATCGCCTCTTTAATTTAAAGGCAGGATGCCGAGAATCGTGTCGACGCGAAGGCATGTGTGGGACTTTAGTCAATCTGCAAGACCTTTCATTTAAGATGCTTTCTGTATCACCGGTCTTGGCAAGAATACCTGATTATATCTCTATACTAAGCTGCGACGAAGCGAATCTCTCGTCTGGAACCCTCGAACTCCCAGCTTGACGACTTGACTGCATTACCTTCCTTCGTCACCTTCTTAACTGCTGACAGCATCATCTCAGATTTTGTTTGTCTCATGCAAAACGAATCTCAGTCCTCTCATTTTCTAACCGCATTTATATTATGGAAAGCAGCCAAGCCGGTCGCGGGGGAAGGGCCGTCAGCCCTGCCCTACTTGACCTATCCTGGTCTACGAAAGCCTAAGGTCGATCGTGTCGCTATAAGAGCTCCTTCTGGAGGGTTCATTTCCAGCATAGTGGTGAAACCATTTGAGTTTGCGACTGTGGACACCCTTTTAGGCTATTACTGTCTTTCTTTCTCTTGCTTCTTTAAACTCTTTCTATCGGGGCAGTCAAGTTCCCCCCTTTCTTTGTGATGTCAAAGCAGTGTCTTTTTTAGTTGACTTGTCTTCCCCCGGTAACCATGGAGGTCGGAGAAGTCCTATCTCGAGTGTGGGGCCTAGAAGCCTTATAAATGCTTGAATCCCTTTTCTGTTAGCAGAACTGACAGAGTACGATCTTGCTTTTTGCTCTTTCTCCCCTGTCTGCTGCCCTGCTTTAAGCCAAAACAGGTTTCAAAGGAAGAAGTGGGGAGATAGTGGCTCTCGTTCCTTCATCTATGCCCGAGTAGCCTCTCTGGTCGACTAAAGCTCACTGCTAATGGAAGGGTGCGGCTGGCCGATTCCCTCTAGTCTAGTGGGTTCACTCATTAACCTTCATTGTGAGAAGTGAAAGTAAAGGGATTTGAGAATCTATAGTTTATGGTTCCCTGTTCATGAATCGGGTAGCTCCATTCCCGAATCGATTTTGATACCTCCTATGAATCTAGAAAGCTAAGGGGATGGATACCACTGATAAGAAAGGCTGGTCACAATCAATCTCTTTCAATTGCGTCAATCAGATAGATGCCTAAATCAGACATATGAGATGAGCCCGTCGCTTTTTGCGTGAAGACCAGATACACTCTTAGCTGCCTTTAAAGATGCCAATTAAAAGCCCTATTCGGGTTTTGAGTGCCCATTCTCTACTGCAAATAGCGTCAGTTGTTCACGAAGAGGATTGATTCATGGCGCAATCCATCTTTGTTCGGGTTCTTTCACTCCTCAATAATTTGATTGACTCTGACTACTCTTCGGGGTACGGCTAAGCCTAACTCTGGACAGCTTCTTGCGTGCTCAGAGGAAGTCTAACTGACAAGCCTTATTGGTCTTGCACACACTAGCACACTCACTTAAGCATCCGCCTTTGTAACTATCTCCACTGCTGGATTTAAAGAAAGAAAGTGATCTTAGATTGAAGAAATTCATTATTCTGATTTCAGATCCTTTTTTTAGATTACCTTAAGAAACCCCCTCCCAACTCACCTTATCTGTCTTTCATATCTGCCTCGAAGGATACTGGATCCCCGGAGTAGGTCGGTCATCAGACATTTTTGAATCTCTAATGTTAAGCATATGGTGCGGGACGGGGGGTCCTCACTCTTGACAGCTGGCTGCTTTTAAGTCGATTCATTAGTTTGTACTCATTATTTGAGATTTTTGAGGATTCAAGATTGTATCACAAGGAAAGAGTTAAGAATGACTGACTGACCAAGTCAAGTCATCACTTTCATCCACATCCACATATAGTTAAGTGTGCGACCGAGCAAGCAGTCTTCTTTCTATGTAGTCTATGTAGTACGATCAATTCAGTCTATTGCTGCGCTGCGCTGATTGCGCGTCCGTTGATTGAACACGTTTTGGGTTAATAGATAATAGAGATTGGCTTGGTCTTCAGTCTAACCTACTCTTTTGAGAAAGAATGCTTTGCATTCCAAGTGTGATGCCATACCATAGCTGTCAGAGTAAGAGAGAGTCTAAACAACCATACTAGTACTATAGCCTTTTTCTAATTGCCTTGACGCCTTGGCAGGCTTGGGAGTTTACTGATGTAAGCTCAAACTTCGGAGTTTATATAAATGCCCCATATTCAAAGTAAGCTGCTTACTTAAGGTATCCATGATCCGAGGTTTAGCTAGAATTTCGTATGGTGAAGAGGAAAGGAAGAAGTCATTGTAAAGAAAGAAGAAATTGACCATTTTCGCTGCCTGCCTAAAGGCTGATTGGTAGTTCTTAGGTTCTCTGTAAGTAGAGTGATAGCAAAAACCTAGGTATGTTTATTTAACCTAATAATAATAGAAGGTTTGAGTTGTGATATACTATCATCTGCAGCTGTAGCTACGTGGAAGCCAGCTGCTTAAAGACTAGCCCCCTAACCATTTCGTTATTCCTGCCCTAAAGCAATGAAATCTGCTCTAACCCACAACCCCTTGCCAGATTGACAGTGAATGAATCCTTGTCAGACAAGTGCTTTCCTCGCTACGAACTACGCGAACTTAATTGACTTGGAACTGAATGTACTGAAACAACCAAGGCCCGACTGCTGTTGGTGCGCAAACACTACATCCAGCAAAAAATGAGATCCCCGACTGCGACTGCTTTCTTTGCAGTGAGTTTAGCTGGTCCGCTCTTCCCTGTTATGCCTCTGAAAGCCCAATGAGCTTCGGGTGCCGTTATGAAATTAGAAGAGATCTTGATTGAGTGTCCTTTATTCCTGAGGGTTATGAAATTTCCTGGAAAGTATGAAAGAAGAGTCAGTAGGAATCGTTTGAACTAGATGAAAGAAAGCCAGTGCCAGTTCATGAATGAATGGCAAACCGCTATGGGATGCGGTTACAGCATTGGCAGTTCGTGTTTCACGTCTTTCCAGTCCAATCAAATCTTTGTTGAATAGCCATTTTTCGAGGCTTTGGTTCAGTAATGGGATGACTTTACCATTGAGTTGATGAATAAAATCACGGGTTTTTAGCACATTGTTATGTCACTGCTGAATGCGATTGGCCTTTAACAAGACCAAGGTAGGATAAGGCACCAGTATCTAAGGAGTCTATGCCTCTTCTATTCGAGAATCCGCAGCAATAGATGAGGATTTCGCCTGCCTTGGTGGAAGCTCTGGATGTCAGTAGAGCGACTTCTGAACTACGTCCACAAAAGACTGAGACGGTTCCCATGAACCGCGAACTTAGACTCCTAGACTGCCTAAGAAGTTTGAACTTGTCAGATTCAAATAGAGAAAGAAGGTATTCCCTTTTCGGGAAGAAAGAGATTCGAACTACGCAGACGAGATTCTGACATCGGAGTTTAGTCTCTTTCTTATCTGATTTGCATTCACTCCTTAACTACCAGACAATAAAGAAAAAGGAATGCAGAGCTATACAGAGTCTTCGAATCCGTTCATTACCCATAGACAACGGGGCACCCACTCCAAACGAAAAATGGCTCATTACTCACTCCTTCACATCCGACCACCGGGCAGACAGACTTGACTCCCCACTCCCCGATTGGACAGTGGTACTCGAATGATACTAAGCATCCCTTCCTTTTGCATTAAAGAAGTAGCAATGAATGAATCATATCCCTGGAGAGGCTTGAGATAGTCATTACTACTTCATACTTCAACTAGAGCTTTGAACCTTTGATTCCTTCCTGCTTTGACCCATAAACAAAGGAAGAATAACGAGATAGGGGGCTCATAACCTTCCAGCCTAGTAGCTTCCTTGCTGAACACTATACCTGCTCCCGAAAGCCCATCTACAGATCGGTCAGTCCTCATACACAGACAGACAGGGAAGGCAACAAAATAATGTCTGACTACAGACAAAACAGAGTCAATAGCCAAAGTCAGACCTACAAGAAAAGCCGAGAAAGACAAAAGAATCAGAGGTGGATTCCCTCGCCAATTTGGCATCAGCCATTTTTATACTCTAAGGAAATGCTTCCGGAGAAAGAGAGATCAGGTGGTTAGAGTAACCAACCTTTTTCTTACAAATCAGTGAGGAAAAAGGCAGAATGATCTACAAAAGATCCTTCAACCAAAGAAGAGGCAAGCCTCCATTGTACGGACAAAGAAGAGGCAAGCAAAGTGATGGAAGACATATACGAATGAGATTTTTATCCCCACTGGCCTAATGATGGCCAAAAAGATTGCAAGGGTACTCTTGGCCGACTCTCGATAAAGACTGCAAAAATTATGTCAAAAGAGGCTGCCAAGAGCACAGGAACGGAACCTCAGACACACCCCAGAAACGGATCTTCGCAATTTAACTGTGCCATGGCCATTTTAAACATTAGGGATCGACATCATCGTTTCTCCCAAGTCCTACAATGGCCACCAGTCTATATTGGTAGCAGTGGATTCTTTCACCAAATGAGTTGAGGTAGCAATACATCAGACGACAACAAAAATCAAAATGAGAAGTGATGTCAGTCCATTATTCATTGCAGCAGAGGTCGCGTCTTAACTATACAATAGTCAATGCCAATCATGTCATTTTTATCAAGGCCAATATCATGACGAGATTTTGTTTTGCATGCCCAATGAAATCCTCAGCGACATCAAGAGCAAGACAACTGATATGCGACATCTACTCTGTCTTCAAGTTCCAGCTAGACTAGAATATATACTCAGACAAGAAAGGAGAGAAGGTTAGGAATGCCCTTGATTAAGAGGAATGATTGTGACATGAGAGGTTATGTAATGTCAGAACGAAAGGGGGAACGAACGAAATGAGCTCTCCAAGCGACTACTACTAAGTTTTTTTTTTAAAGACAGACCAAAAACTATCATGGAGACCTATAGAGTTCTGTTCTCAGGTATGTTGTCTATGAAAGGCTCTCTCGCCTACTCTCAGATGAAATCTTAAAAATAAGATGCACCTGGGATCGGATACATCTTCAATCCTTGAATGTCGGTTTTTTCTTTGAGTCAGTCAATTGATTAGAGAAAAAGTGCTTGAGGAACCTGTAACGAAAGGTTCCGGTGAATAGGGCTGCCAGGGCTTACCTAAACTGAGGCACTACTCTTTGCTGATAGTGACCCTAGGCCATGGACCTTTCTTCTCTTAGTCCGCAGATGCTTCCGTCAGACTTGGTCTCCTCCATGCCTCCTTTATTCTTCATCATCTGAGTGATCGGAGTTTTCTCCTTTCAAGATATGTCAAACCAAAAAGTTGGGCCAGTTGGGGATTGGGGGATATTCTTGATCCTTTCCACAGGTTCTATGTCTATAACCTGGGACATATCATCAAAAAAAATCTCTCGATGAGCGGCGTTTGCACTTCTCGGTGCTACGAGAGAGGAGCCTCTTCGGTTGTAGGAGAGAAGCGACCATAGATTGGATTTATGACGACATGGGAGCTCCGATGGTGCTGAAAGAGATCATAAAGAAGAGCAAGAAAACTCAAAGCATTAGGTCTCCCATTAGGGCAAGCATCGATAGCACTCGACCTTATAAAATTAAGAAGAATAAGCCTGATCGGGCCAAACGGTACATGAGAAGTAAACACTGTCATCGCACTGTCCAAAAGAAGAAAAGAAGCAGGGTCAAAGTAAATTTTGTTACTTTGCTTCTCTTGTTTTGAATGGAAAAATGAGAAGTGACCAATAGGTAGCATAGCCATAGCTTGCATTTGTATTCTTCTTAAAGAGGTGTCTCGGCATTATAAGGTCCAGGTAGGCCATTACAGATAGGCTTGCTATTACTGAAGCTATTCAGACAAAAGACCTTTCCTTTATGATATTAAGCTTGATGAGATTAAGGATTTGTCCAATCATTAGATTGGGCCCTTTCATTCATGTCTTATGGATCAAAGTCCGTAGGCCTAACAGGGTCAGTAGCGGAATTTGACCTCCTGAGAGGTTAAATAGCGCGTTCAGGCTCTCGGGAGAGGAGGAATCGAATTCCTATTGGAGTCCCACCCCATAGAAAGGGCTAACCTCCTCGTTAGCCTGCCTATAAAGACGAGAATCTGAGTGATGTTCAAGCACTCTTTCAGTCGAGTGAGTTACGTGCGTTCAAGTCAAACCAAAACAAGAGAAATTGACCTTAGGCAGAGGTTTTCAAAACATTTTATTTGGAGTCCCATCATTCAGACGGACAAGACAGATGCCAAGGCAAGAAGCCCCGCAAATGCAATTCAAGAGGGAAGTGCGCCTTCCACCTTTTCTCATTCGAGTGTCTTGATGTTACGGCCAGTGCCATGAGAGTTGAGTTGAGAAAGGCAATAAAGCGAAAAGGGACGTGTCCTATTAAGAAATGAAAGAAGATGAGCTCAAACCCGCATTAGAACGAAAAGGATAAGTCGGAGCTTCCTAAACAAAAACTCAGTCGGTAGGTATAAGCTGGTAGACTGAAATTCTGACCCACCGTTTTAAGATTGTTTGTTTAAACTGTTGAGGGAAGCACAACGAGTGAACCAGATCGGCCTGAGAGGGAGTCCCAGGAAAGGGTAGATGAAAGAAGGTCTCCGATACGAGGATGGAGACATCGGTTTAAGCGCTGAGTTTCCAGACTCAGTTAGTGAAACTAATCTTGGACTAAGATCAAAAGTTTATCTGAATCACATCACGGGGCACATTCGTCTCGTCTATTGGTCCTGAGTCTGATATAAATTGGTGGTAGCCACTACGTCAAGAGCAAATAGAATAGAAAGAGAAGATTTTACTCGATGAGTCAAAGCAAAGGAGTCAAAAACCTTCGACCGTACCTTCTTTATTTAGTAGCGAGTCTTACTTTACAGATCTCATTGATTTTGACCATGACCCCTAACTTAACTGGTGGGAGAGATAGTCTCAGCGCTCACTCACTAGACGGACAATCGACCCTAGGGACCGAGAACTTCCTATAGTGGCAGGTCATTATGGGTTCTACCGCACCTTATTCCCGATAAACGAGAAACTATCACATCAATAAAGGAATACAAGTGCCTTGCAGTTTTCACCAGATCTCCTTTCTGATTTTGACCTTGATCTATTTGAAATGAACTGCCTGACATTCAAGAACAATCAGTCTGGCTGTAGCCATGCCGAATGGATTATGAGGGGCAAGGGCAGACCGCTGCTGGTAGCCTTAATTGGGTGGTGCGCTATAGATCGGATCCTCAGTAGCTATAGGACGAACCCTAGAAAATGGCCCTACCAAAGTAAGCGGGTAGGTTGAATCTCCATCACCATTATAACGACCTAGCTAACCGTTGATTCAATGTCCTCTTAATAGGGGCACCGGTTTTTTTATTGTTCTCAACTAGTTTCCCCTCTTGGTTAAACATGAGTTTTGAAATGCTCATTCTGTAGTCAATCTGTGCATGAACTTCTGGGCTATGTCTCGCATACCGTAGAGATCAACTGCTGATCTCATACTGGAATTCAGATCTGTTATCCAAGCCTCGGGCTTCTAATCCGTATAAGGGTTATCAACTACTGGCATTGTGGGGTAATCTATCTTTGATATAGAGGGATATCCCTCAGAAGGTTTAGCTACGTCCTGTAAGAACTTATATAAGCCTGACTACTTACCTCTCTATCTATCTCTAAGATGTTTGGATTTTTCAAAACTCCATGGACATGCAGAAGAGAAATACTATCCCCACTCGAACCAAGACAGAACTTTTACTTGTTCAAGTAATAATTAAGGTGAAGCAGGGTCAAGAACGACGAATCTCTTTATGATAAACAGATCTATTTTGCAAGTTCGTTATTACGGGTAGTTCCTACAAAGGATCGGACTAATGACGTATACAATACTTGAATTCTCTATGTAGATTCTACATAGTTGGTTCTCATCCTTCAGAGACTACGAGTGTAATAAGAGCATTCGTCGACAAAAGGATCACCCTAAGATGATCATCTCGTGGCTATTGAGAACGAATTAAATCAGATGGTTCTATTTCTCAAACTTTCTGACTTACTCCTACGAAACCAAGGTTAAAAAGATTGCAAAAATTAGTCATTCACAACCACTGATGAAGGATTCCTCGAAAAGTTAAGGATTAGTAATCCTTTTTAGAAATCGAATGGATTCGGTGTTATACATACGCGGGGAAGGTAATAAAAAAAGAAAGAAAATGGATTCTTCTTTCTTTTATCACTTAGGAGCCGTGTGAGATAAAAGTCTCATGCACGGTTTTGAATGAGAGAAAGAAGATTCCTCACTTCTTTTCGACTCTAACTCCCCTACTCCAGTTGTTGCTTTTCTTTCTGTTACTTCGAAAGTAGCTGCTTCAGCTTCAGTCACTCAAATTTTCGATATTCCTTTTTATTTCTCATCAAATAAATGGCATCTTCTTCTCTCTAAGAAGAGCAATTAGTTCACTACCTGTCCTCTAACAAATAAGTAAGCCAACTACCTTATCTCATTAGCAAAGCTAGAGTACATGAGTAGACTGCTTTTCTTAGTTAGAGAATGGAATCGACAAAAAAACTTTTTGTGGGCTTTGCTGCTCTCCCCAGGAAAGATCAGAAGGTCAGAAGTGGATTCGCCCTGTGTGCTGCTCGCGACGGCCCTGTGGGAATTCCTTCTAAGGAAGGCACTGTTGAATTGCATCATTTTGAATGAGATATCTTAGTTCGTATCCCGGATTCCAGACATTTATTAACTGAGAAAGAAATCCACCAGGGCAAAATACTATATATGCAAGATAGAAAAGAGGGGTGAATGCTTTCTTTTTTGCCATTTTTTCATCTGTGAATTATTAATCAACCCATCCGTGCACTCTATGCGATCGAATATTTCTTACACACATGAGTTTTATACAAGGTATTGAACTTATGAATCTATTTTGTTTGTGATTTTGTGGTTAGTCATTGAATCTAGAAAGAATACAGAAATAGGCTAAGAATTCACTTCGAATGAAGAAATTGAGAATATTGTTTCTTGATACCTCAATTGGTCAAATTCAAAATGAAGTGTCTCCTTTCGATGAATGATCGAAAGAACCACTTTAAGTAATGAATATTGTTCAGATTTTGAGAAAAAAGAACTCCCTTGTCCGCTGCTCTGCTTTAAGCCAAAACAAGGCCAGACGCAGGCCTAAAACTCAATCTATCTGCTATGGACTATTTGCTAAAGTTCAATCGATCGAAGCCCTTCTTTTATTCGATTTCGCTTCTTACGGCCGCAAGCCACTCCTTCTCTGAGGCGGCTCGCCCATCTCTTCTTAAGAGGTTAGAGGAGGGTCTAGACAAAGAGCTGGTAAGAACGTCACCAAGATATATCCTTTCCATATAGGAATTCTTCCCTAGGCAAGGGTTTTATTAATGCTTTTGTGGAAGGTTGAACCCAACGAACAAAATGAAATGGAGCGAGTAGTATGAAGCTACGTCTTCCTATTCAGATATTGGTCTTTTTCGCTTGAGATAGATCTTACGGGGGTATCCGAGCGTAGGGATCAATTCGTATAGGGATTTTCCTCATTCTTTATATATAAAGGTCGACCTTTTACTTAAGCTTCAAGGGACTTTGCTTCTTCTTAACGACCAGATGACTATAGAGATTCGGAAGACTCCAACCCAAGGCCAATTGGACTAAGGATTTTCTATAGAATAGGCTCCTTTCACTGCTAACTGCTAAGCTAATTCTACTGCCGAGCTAGAAGAGCTTCTCACTCGGGTCACTAAAGACCAAGAGTCTGGACTCGCTGTGTCATTCTAAAAGATGCGAAATAGCTTTTTAGCAGCTATAACACGAGTCAAAAAACATACCCGCTAGAACAGGAAATGGTAAGTCTCTGTCTCTGGCGGATTGCCCAGGGAAGTCAGAAAGGAATGGCATCATAGTAGAGAACGCGAGCCGGGAGGGATGCTCGCATTTCCTTCTCGTCGAGGCCAGACTAAACCAAAGATTGTAGCTAGACAGCCACCACTGCATTCTTATATTTTACGGCCTTTATCAACTACAGCCGATCGACGGAAGGCATCTCTGATCCACCGACTCACCACTGAACGGCTTTGGCTTTCTTTTTCTACTCGACCGATGAGGACTTGAAAGAGAGCTGCCTGGACCGCTAACCACTTCTTGCTAACAAAGGGGGGGGCGCACCCTCACTTACATTACACTCCCTTTTGAATGTGCACCTGACAAGCAAAGGTTCTCGGGACCGCTTTTACGGCTACCAAGCAATCAATCCTCCGCATTCCCACTAAAGCACTTAAGGGGGCATTTCCGCACTAAGATATAGAATGTTAAAAGCACGCATAGACGCACTAATGCTAAGGGCTGGTATGCATAGCTCTTTCTACTGTGAAATTCTAGTCCGTTGTACCTAACCTCTATTCACATCACAAATAGTGGATAAGGCGCATCTGATCTTTCTTCTTCAGTGCCAGGTATAAAAAAGAACTAGCAATAAGAGCAAAATCTTTGAGCTAGAGCATACGTTGAGCCAGCTTTGCCAGATCGGATCGCTTTCGTCTTAGAGTACCAGTCAAGATCATCACTAGGTGCAGTCTTTTTGTTCTTTGGTCATTTTCGGTAACCTAGTAGATCTACTGAACCTTTTCCAGAAAGGAGTTTCGAAGGGCTGCGAAACTGGTAACCTTAGCCCAGAACTCGATCTACGGCCCCCTTAAGGTTAGGGGCACTCAAAAGCATCGTTGCCAATGGTGCAATCTATGGTGCCTCCAAGGCATCCAGCCGATCCTTACCCTTCCAAGTGAGAAAAAGTACACCACACTTTTTGATCAGCTTTGCTCATGAATTCACATTCGACGAATCCTATATTTATTTGGAAGGTTTTGATTCTTTGCTATTTCCTCTTTCTCCTCCCTATTATTTGATTAGTGCTGCCTAAAAAGAGTTCCCCGTAAGAGGGACAGTCATAACAAGATTATGATTAGCGGTTTTAGAATGGGGATTCTGTAGGGCCTTGGCGGCCCGTTCATGAGATTCCAAGTTCATGAGTCACTTTTTTCGAGATTTGCCTACTCTGATGCTTATATAATACTTATATCTGGTTAGTTATTCCTT
This sequence comes from Capsicum annuum, assembly GCF_002878395.1. Lineage (NCBI taxonomy): Eukaryota > Viridiplantae > Streptophyta > Magnoliopsida > Solanales > Solanaceae > Capsicum > Capsicum annuum. The sequence continues at coordinate 12,019,370 of NC_061121.1, forward strand.
GCTTGAGAAAAGAGAAGGTGATTCAATCAGAGAAGAGTGGAAAGATCTTACTCCAACGTAAGGAGGGAAAGCAGCCTCGCTCAGCACGAAATAACGTATATATAGAAGTTCCACCTCTTAATCCAATAAATTAGCTTATTTTAGTTTCAATTCCCATATTCTTTCTTATTTTGAGATTGAAAGAAGAACTGGTAGTCTTGGAGCCCTAGGCCCCTTTAGGTCAAGTAATATCCTATGGTTCCCTCTTAACCCTTTTCTCAGCCTATTCTAATAACCTTCCACTATTCTATTAGTTCAATATACGGTTGTAGAAAGAAAGTCTACTAGACGTGGGAAAACTGACTGATAGTGAGAACTATTTCAAAGAGACTGAGAGTGAACTATTTTAAAGAGACTGATAGTGAGACTAAGAGTGAGAACTATTTCAAGATGATAGGCTTGTCGCCCTGGAGTGAAGTTCTTCCCGAGCGGGGAGAACGAACGATGTTGATTGGCATAAGGCGCCTAGTCACATTTCGAAGCATTGCCTCTTTGTTGAAAGTCAAAAGAGAGTGATGTGATTCCCAGGTGGGGATCACGAACGATATATACCACGACGAACGTCGACTCGACCTAATTTCTTAAGTCAGTCTCTTAGCCACCGACCTCTTATGTTCTCAGTCTTCAACTTCCCCTTTCTTGAGAACACAGTTAGGCTTGGCGCTTAGTATATCGTCAAAAAGAAAAGCAAGATGCTTATTATCTTTTAGACTTTAATACAATACTCGAAATGCACGAGAGTAAAGTGATTCCAGGGCTGCTTAATTGACGAAGTAAGATAGATGAGATTGAATCAGCTGAAAGAGAAGGTAAGACTTAAATAAGCTAACAGCAGATCTTAGTTCTACCTAACAGGTAATCCTAGATTCATAATGTGAAATAAAGTCACTCTGGAGGCATGATTATATGATTGAATGATTAAGCCTGCTAATCCATGCTAAGAACAGGAAATGTCAGTGACTTAAAGGAGTGAAGAGAGCATTATCCATCGAGCTACTTCTTTCCTAGCTTCATCAGTTTGTCTAGGAGCAGAAGTAAGAATTCATAAGTAGTGGTGAATCCATGTAGCTGTCAGAAACAATGGTAGTTGTTTATTCTCACCTGCTAGCTGCTTTGAAGCCGACTTATTCTTTCTCTCTTTCCCCTGAATAGGGAAATGAGTGTAACTCAGTGTAACGATTCATTTTCATCACTCCGTCCCTTAGAAAAGTCGCCAGGATAGCTTCTTGTTGTCATCAACATAAAGAAATAAGGTGCACAATCCAAGCGCTAAATAGACTGGGAATCTGTGCTAGGTATCAGGAAGCGGATGCGATCCGGTTATACTCTTCCTTAGCTAGCACTAAGCTATTTCATAACCTTGTCTCACGCGGGAGAAGATTTGAATAGAAGAGGGTTTTAGCGGCTTTGGAAGGAGCCCTATCTATTAGGGTTAGACAACTAATATTGTCTAGTAGAGTAAAATATAGGATAATTGGAAATAGGTGAATTCACCAGTTCAATAAAGATTGATCCATTAGTGCTGATAGCTCTATTTCGGGTGGATAAAGGAAAATCTCCCTCTTTGCCTTCCTGAGTTCCCATAGGATTGATAGCTTTTGGCTATTGTCTTATACTAGTGCAAGGTTAGAGTCGAATTTTAAGTAAACAATAGGGCAATCAAATGCCAACTCTACTGCGGCTTTACCACTTCCTGTATGCGTACTGGCTTCCCTAACTGCTGGATTCAATCCACTTTCTCATTACCTTGAGAACGAAAATTGCTCAATTCGAAGAAAAATCTGATTAGAGTAGTTCTCTAGAAGCCCATTATAGTAATACTGCAAAGAATGCATATGAAAGCTGTCCTCGATCCCCCCTTTTTCCTGACTTACTTCTTGGGAAATGAGACTTCCCTCCTTGATCAATAATCATTTTGATTTTCCTGATAGATTGCATTGGTCTAAAATGCTAGCTTGAAAAGAAAGTTCCTTACACTAGTCCAATTCTTTTTTGGTTATTAGCAACCTTTGAAGAACATTTTCTTGATCTTCACTTCAACTGGCCGGATGTGGATGGAACGTATGCTACGAGTGCTTTAGTTGCGATGTGGGTACTGGTTGTATTCTAAGTTGATTCAACAACAGCCTAAGTTTCCTTATTTCAACAAATTTTCTGTTCGGGTAGGATAGTGAGTGTCAGGAGAAAGAAAAGAATTAGAAGCGTCTCTCATAGGTTCACCAATTTATTGACTCTTGCCAGGTAGCTCGATGTCTCATCGTAAGATGTTGGTGAGTCTTGGGTCCAAGGGCTTCTTCACAGCCTGAAACCCGGTTCCCTTGCTTTATTGAATCCCGTAAGCCACTTCATTCTCCAGTCTCCTTCTAGGCTTCTAGTAGCCCTTCTTCCTTCTACCAAGATAAACTGGAACCTTATAGCAAGAATAGCCCTAGAGGGTCTTACCCTTACTCCAGACTTAGACACTCTATCTATTAGGCTCTCTTTTAACTGCTATGAGACTTATTAACAACGTATGATAATTCAAACTTTTAGAACTCTTAGACACGGTAAGAAGACTAGACATATAAAGTCCTTCTCTTTTCTAGCGGCTCTTCCTGAGTTTAGTCAAGCCCCATCCCCGAGTCCCAGCTCCTTCGGACTTATTTCAATAAATTCAATAAAAAGGGGTGCAAGTGAATCAGAGCTTGAGAATATAGCTATTGCGAAAACTGTCTCTGCATAGGGGAATGCCAACGGCTTCAAGCAAGGAACGTAGTAACTAAACTCTAAGGAGAGGATAGAAAGTTCCATGTCTGAGAAGGAAAGGATATCTTGGCAAGAAGATATGTGTGGCCAGTAGCTTTCACTGTCAATCTGTTCTCGTACTGTAAAGAAGCATGAATGGCATACCGGTTGGATTTTATAACGTACAGCCAGTCATTGTAAATTTCGGATAAGTTTCAAGTTATAACATAGCCCGACGTCAAGGTGAGACGCCCAGTCCAGCTCTTTAAGAAAGAAGGTTCGTCCTAGCTTAGTCGAAGTCTAAGGCAAAACCAGAATCCCAACAGTGCGTTGCTAGTAGGATTTCCTCTTGGAAAGAAAAGACTAGATAAGCTATCCAATCAGTAGACAGGCTGGGAACTCTACGAGGTACGCAGTAACTCGACTGTAGGGATCCCGTAGAAAGCCTTCTCCGTCAATATATAATCATTGAACGGAGGATAACAGCCGAGAAGGATATGAAAGACTATGGTTCAAAGCGAACTAGCTAGAGCGGGATCTGCTGAACCTGAGGGAATAAGGAAAGAAGCAAGCTTGGGTGCTTTATTTCTTTTTGCTTGTAGCATGATATGTAGGCTGAACACAAACCCAATCGAAGTGAAACTCTCCTTTCCTTACTTGTTCCAAGTAAGAGAATTGGCATTACCTTCGAAAGGTAGGAGCTCAAATCCGGCTCGGTTAGGGTAGACCCAGGGAAAGAGCTGTGCACAAAGGTTTGAACCATGGGGCTCCTCGAGCAGATACCATTACAATGGAGAAGCTCATCTTCCCATTACCGGCGGAGAACTCAAGGGCTCCAAACTCCTTAGGTCTTGTTTTGTAAGCTTGAAGCTTTGAAACCTGTCGAAATGAACTTACCACTCCACTAACCTAAGCTTACCAGATCAATTGTTTCACTACCGAAACCCGTACCGTACACGCCGCTTTCTCGGCTTCCCCTGTATAGCTAGCCTTCTTCTTCATACGAAGACTTTGAATGAGATAGTGAGATAGTTCGTATGAGGTCTTACGCGGATACTCTTTATATAGGGAGAGTTTCTTCATTATGCTCGACCGTAAGGTACGTAGTAGCTCGACCAACGTACGTAGTCGCTCGACCATAAGGGAGAGGATGGACTGGTTCGTAAGAATAATATAGCTGAGTACATACTTTGACCCCTTACCATAAAGCCAGGAAAGGATAGGAAACCTCGAGCAACGGGAGCTCGTTCACTCGTTCTTCGGTACGTAGCTTCAGCTCACTCGTGAAACGAATCCGTTGCAACAAAGGAAGCTAAGTATAGGACTTGTCTGTAGGCAGAATAGAGTAAGTAGGCCGTTAGGCAATACGGCAGTAAGTACTGGAGAAAAATTATTAGACAGAGGGTTCCTTGGAAGGTAGGCGAACATTCTTCTTGCTTGGTCTTTTATAGGTATGTTAATGTTCAGTCTTTGGTGCAGTACGCTTGAGTGAGTTCGCTTGATCTTTGCTAATTGGCTGCCATTGTTATTGCTGTATACCGTCTATCTGTATATTTCATAAAAAGACTTTTTTAGTAAGATCTTATATCATCTGTTCCAAGAGCGATGGGATCCCCCTCTATCACCGGGAGCCCGAGCGGTATTAAGAATTGCTTATAAAAGGAGAACTGGCTAACGAAGCCTAGCTCGTTTAGGTCCTGCCATTCCTACCTATCTATCATTGGTCAACTCGGGAATCAGCTAGACCCGACTTTCTCTTTCAAATGAATTGATTCGCCAGTTTATGAGCTCACTAAGCCTACAGCCAACGCTATATCTCTTGCTATGGCTCTTAGCTCAGGGTGGGGTATCTGGTCAGCACACTAAGAATGAAGTAGTACGATCGGCGGGCGTTGGAAAGAGAGCTTCAGTACAATTATCGCTGCTTAGCGAAATGAGGTACAAAGCACCTTTCCGCTCTTTGCTTTGCGTATGCTGGTTCGAAATCCACTTCTTTCGCTGTCTTCTTTGTCTTCTTTTTGTTTGGAATCTTTCTCTTGGTATGAGGTTTGAAACCCCGCTTTTTTCCCTTGAGCTTGAGCTTGCATGCTGCCGGCTCATCCATTGCTGATGCTTTTCCCGCCGTCTATACCTTTTATTGCTTTGCTCCTGCGACCGGCGCCCGCGCTAATGGTGATCCCCAGGCCCCAAAATCCTGAGGTATGTTCCCGGTCTATATGCAACTGGAGAATCTTTTTATGGATCTGGAAATGGATATAGAGACTCCCACCGAAGAAAAGATCTGCTACTCTTTCATCCGGCAAAAAAAGAGGTTTAGCTTAACAATGTGTTAGTTGGAGCGATGGGATTTGTTTGATTCCCATTGCCTGCTGCCTCTTCTCAATCTATATTCGACAGCTTGAATCGAAACGCTTCGCTGGGTTGAACGAACGGCCACTCTGTATACTTAGCCGGAAGCAGGGCATTCCACCGATTCGACTGAGTGAGATTCCCCTATAGTTTACTTCTGTCCTTTACTAGTTGACAAGTGTTGTTTGAACTCGGAGCCACTCTGTAAACCAAAAAAGCCGTGAGTCAAGAGGTTAGTGACCGTGCGGTATCGGCAGAGAAAGTAGAGAAAGTGACACAAGTCACATAAGCAAGCTGTCAATAGGGATAAATGCAGTCATTTTGCATACATAATCGGCTTTTGAACCATTCGATTCGCGGGTCCCCTAAACCTATGGATGGTTTCATAGCGTCTTTCAGGAGGCTCAGCTTGAATCGAAACGCTTCGCTGGAGTGAACGAAGGATGTTTCAAGTCCTTTGATTGTGCGTTTACGCTTTATTTAAGCAGCTTTGAATGCGCTTTCTAATCCGCTTCTGTAAAGAAAGGAGAACAGAGAGGCTCAGGCTAACTCACTGACATGATTGAAACCATGCCTGAAAGGTAAACGAACAAGGAAGAGTGTTCACCAGTATAGTAGCTAGTCTTGAAAGCAAAGAAG
>NC_061121.1:12028120-12031174 GCF_002878395.1 Capsicum annuum
AAGTTTTGAATGACTTTCTAGTCAGATCGTTCCTGCGTTTCGGATATAAAGTCTCCTTCAAAGCTTTAGACAAAGGTGCTATTGAGATATTGGGCCCTTATGGTATCTCATACACATTCCGATGATTGGCTGAGAGAATAAGTCAACTTCAAAGTGGATTTGTTGTGCGAAGAGTGCTTTATGACCCGTGGTTGCCTGCCTGGTGGGGGCGGCTCCTCCGTTGTGGGTAAATGGGAAACCCGACTCTACGAACCCGAGGAAAGGCTGCACAGCAGTAGTAGGGGCATTAAGACCAAAGCTTTTTATAGTGCTAGAAGGAATGCAAGTGAATGAATCCAATCCTCTAGCGAGTAAAGTGCTTATGCCCCTTTAGAGATAGGGGGAGCAAAAGAGCTCGTTCTTCCATTTTGAGATCTTTATATTCGTAAGATCATAATAGAGTCCCTTTACTTTCTATTATATTAGTCAAGCGCTAGCACCCTACAACTAGTATAGTATAGCAGAGCAGCCAGCTTCAAAGCTTTCCTGAAACAAATAAGAAGTATTCTAAAAAAAGAGAAAGGTTAGGGGGCTGAGAAGCTCTTGCTTGCTGTTTGTTGTCTACTTCGCGAGCCTTCACTGCCCCGTTCTATAACTTCCCTTCTTTAGTCCGTCCACGAGGCTGTAAAAAGAGAGAAAGGGGCGGCTATCTAGCCAGAGTCATTTCGGTTATATGCCACGAGGTCCCTATGGACAAGGGGACAAGTGAATCATCACTTTTGGGCTCAGGCAGCCCTCTACCATCTATCCCATTGCATTCCATCGTCTCGTATTGTACTGTGCCATATCAGACCAGATAGATCTATTGAGTGAGAGAAAGGGAGAAAACTCAAATTAGATATTCTTTTTATATTGATAGGGATCCCCATTCATTTCTAGATTACCGTCACTACGGATTTATTATCCCTACCTAACTACATGGTAGTGGTCTAGGGAGCACAATTGCTAGAGCACGGGAGAATGTTGAGTAATGATTTCAGCAAGAGCAACCAGACGAACTACTATAGTGAGTCTAGTGACTACTAGAGTAGAGTTAAGTCAAAAGGTATGGTATAGTAGCCTTTTCGAATGAGCCTCTGGGATCTCCTGTAAACCCCCATGATGTGGTAAAGAGAGGATATTAGGGGAAGCAGTGAGTGGAGATTCCCCTGCAGAGAGCCGGATGAGGGGAGACCCTCACGTCCGGTTCTGAGGGCGCCCTCCCCCCCACCCCCAAAAAAAAAATAGTTTCTCATGATCTATCTAATTCTCAGTTAGTAAAAAAAAAAAGAGTTTCTCATGTTTCTTGTTGTTTTTGAGTCTTTGTAATCTATTTTTCATTGTAAGCCTACTTTTTCGAGAGAAGCTTGTGTAGACATTTATTTTAGTGAGCATTTCTTTTGTCATGTGAAAGATGTATCAGCTAGAATTAGTTGATAGTTGTGCTAGAGCAGTCATGCATGTATCAATTAGAGTAATTAGTTGGTCAAGCAAATTAGCAATAGAGTTATTGTATGTTAATAGAGTTGTTGCATGGATGTAGTGATTAAGAGTTTAATCCTAAAGATTATAAAAGTTTGTAATCAACGTTGTTTGAAGTTAGTAAACTAAAAAAAAACTACAAGATAAATTATGATTTTACTCCCTTGATCTATGATACGGTTGTACCAAGCTATCCAATAAGTTCACGACCATTCACACGTAGCCAAGCTTGGGAGTTACAAAAACTCCAAGCTATGTTCATGCAAATGGACGTGTGTGAGTTGGTAACTGAGACTTCCAATGGATTAAATATTTTTAAGTGTGAAGAGGAGCCTTGAAGTGTAATAAACTTAGACTCCAAGGCCACCCCTTGGCAAGGGTAGGATGGTTATTTTGTTATCTCACTTTGTGGACTAATATAAATAGACAGTGTTAGGGTTATTTTGAGTAGTTCATTCATATTTTGAAAGACAACAAACACTTGTAATACTGTGGAACTTCTCTCTTCCATTGGAGAAGCCCCAATTTTGAAAACTCACTAGTAGAGTAATACTAGTGTTGTCTCTTGGCTAGAAACTAGGATCTTGGGGTTCTTTGAGTTCCTCTTGGTCCAAGTAAGAACTATGTATTGAAATTCATTAATTAGGGTCCTTTCTCTTGTTAGGGTTCTTAGATCATTGAATACTGTGTGTCAAGTTACTATCCCTCTTGTAATCTTGTTTATCTAGTATTGTTCGAATATTGAAGTCTAGTGAAGCCGTGTGGGGCTCTTTTGATTCACTAGTATTATTATTGACTTGCTGGTTCTTGTGTTAATATCATCTTCTTGTTCTAAAAAAGTGACTCTTGAAGACTAGTGAAGCCGTGTGTGGCCTATCGATTCACTAGCACTTGTTGTTCATCTTATTGTTCTTGTTGTTGTTTGTTTCTTGTGTTGTGAAGTTGATCTTGTATCATTTGGTATCAAATCTTATGGTTGATTTTGTTCCAACAAAATCAATCTTGAGCTTGGTAGTTGAAAAATACAAAAAAAAAAGTTGCTGAAATCTGAAAATTCCAAAATAAAAAAGAAATCTGTCCATCTTATTCTTGGCCGAGAAAATTGTGTTGCGTTGTTGTCTTGGCCGAGAATGGTGTTTGTGTGTTTAGATCTAAATGTTCTTTTATTTTGTCTAGTTTTTTTCTTGTGTTGATTTCTTTCTCAATTACACAAAAGGTTTCTAAAGCTAAATTCAGCTTAACATATTGACATTGCTATTTGAAGTGGTAGTATGATGAACTTGAAGTAGGCTGAGTTGTGTGTTGTTGTTGCTTGACGTTTAAAGTGGGTTGTTGTTGGTAAATTGTGGTTGTGTTCTTGAAGTATTGTTGTGGTATTCATCTTGATTTTCTCCTCATCTCATATCTTGACCACTGTAAATACTAAAATAGATCCAAAAAGGTTGCAAGACAAAGTTGTAAAGTTGTTTGCGAGAAGACTTGCCAACATCACTTTCTTAACTTTACAACCACTTTTCGTTAAAATAAGAAGCCTTGTCTTGTGGAACTAGTAAA
>NC_061121.1:12031274-12042111 GCF_002878395.1 Capsicum annuum
GGTCTATAAATAGCTACCCTTTTGTACATTTTTATTGATATATTCAAGTCGTCAAAACAAAAGTACTACTAAAGTTCTCTCATTTCTTTAAGTTTGATATTGAGATTTTATCTTTATTTTATAACAAGTTATTAGCACGATACTCTACCGTCTCAAAAGTTTGAAGGCTAAGTAAAGAAAATTGGATCAGAATGTGGAGAAGACAGGACCACAACAACTATGTGATCATCACAATTTGAATTTCACCTTTCTACTATTTATGATAAGATAAGTATATTATTAAATCATGTTCTTTAATTAAATTTGAAAAGAATTTTGATAATCACAAAGTAGTGATATTGTTATACGTTCAAGTTTGAGTTTATTATACTTTGGCCTAATATGTTATAGGTCGAGGGTGTGGTGATGGATTTAAGTCTCATGTCATTAAGAGGGCAAGATATCGAGTTAGAGTCCCGATGTAATATAATGATAAGATGTTGGGTTTAAGTTCCATTGTTTATTGGTCTAAGACGCCTTAATATAGATAAGACATTGAGTTTCAATCTCAATGCATCATATTGATTCCCATGATATAATGATGACTAAGTCAAAATTTTAGTGAAAGTCGTGAAATATTTTTCATTGAACACGCTTCGTTCACTGAAGTGAATGTGATAGTAGTGCATAATATGTCTGAAAGAAGACGTAATTGAATTTATGAATATGAATGTGGACGTAATAAAGGGAAAACTCTTTTGATACATTATATATATGCCTTGATTAGCTCATGAATGAGCAATATCTTGTAAGAGATTCTAAGCTATCATAATTTGATAGGCTTAAGGCACAATTATATTTATCGAGGAAAATAAAAATTTTGATTATTAAAACTACAGATCCATCAGTGGGGTGAATGTGATAGGAATAACACCTCCAGAAGAGAATTATCGAGAAGAAATATTATGAAATATACTCCAAAATAGTAAACTTGAAAATTTATTCATGTTGTAGTAAATATCTGGAAGATAGAATAATCGAGAAGAAACATCATGAAATATACTCCAAAATAGTAAACTTGAAAATTTATTCATATTGTAGTAAATATGAAATTTACTAAGTAAAATTATATGTCATGGTAAACTTGGAGTTTACTAGTACAATGTCACGACCCAAAATAGGATCATGGACGCCGCTAAGGAGTTTAGGACTCCAAAGTAAGTCTCTTCAGAATTTTAGAAAATCGAACATATTTTCCTCTATTTTTGGGCCTAACAAAAAAAATTCCTATCTCAAATCCACAATACAATAACCAAACATCACAACCATCACATCAAACACCAATACCATTCACTAATATCAACGTAATGTACCAATACAACCAATAGCAATACGAAATCCATCTCAAAAAATGAGAGGAAGTCAAATACTTCACAAGTCCAAAATTAATGAAAGAATACTCAAAACTGTAAAGGCATGACTATGGAGCAACTCTAAGAGTTTTCAATGAACATAACAAGTAAATAAACTGTAGCCCACGTGAACAAATGCGGGGCTTACCAAGAATATGCTACCTCGAGATCTCTAGCCAACGAAATCCTCACCGTCACCTGCGTTCTCTGTAAAACAATAGCGAGGAGTGAGACGCTAGCTCAGTGAGTAATAACACTTAACAACAACTGTTTTTATGGGGACAAGTCATAAAACACTACGAAATAAATGTTCTTTCAGAAAGCAGTGACAATAGATATTCATATGAAAACATTTTTCAGAATAGTACATATCACTTAAAGTTCATATCAAATCATATTACAAATAAACTTGAATAAAAACACATGTCAAAAATAATTATCTCTCATACAAGTGAAGAACTTTTATAACAGTAGTGTTCATATCTCAAGTAATGGTAAATATGTCGTGTGAACATCTCAAATATCAAATTTCAGTATCATATCAAGTAAAAGGCTTACCCCACATGCAATTTCAAAGCATTCGTTAATTCTTGTTTCATCAAAATCATGTATAAAATATGCAAGTTAAGAAACACAAATCATGGAAAGGTTACTACTCACTATACTCGTATCTGAGTACCAAACTCGTCACCTGAAGCAATCCGTATGGCTTCCTTCGATCAATCTATAATCACATCATATCGAACCCGAATTAATTTCCTTGTTTAGTCTAGTTCATAAAACTTTTGAATACCCAACCCTTGGGGTTGTCATGTTTAACAGTTAATTCGTCGTATCATATCTATCCATGCTATGAGTAACTAAAATACTCCATAATCTATCACCTTCGTCCCATTCATACAATTTTCTACTTTCATTCTATACTTCAAATTGTCTAAATCAGTGTTTATTCAAAACTAAGATAGCTTTACTACCGTTATAATTTTCTTTTGTGGTAATTATTCAATACCAAAAGATTTAAATAAACTTGATTTCAAGAGCGAGCAAGGGAGTAGAAAATTTTACCTTGAGCCGAAAGGTTCCTCCAAAATTTGTTGAATTTAAAAGCTTCTGACTTTCTGTATTTCTATACTTTTTGGTTGTGAATAACTTCATCTCTTATTGGTGTTGTTTCGTCTCCTTGCCTCACAAGGAAGAAATTGGCTTCTGATGATTTCTTTACAATCCCTTAGAACTCCCACTAATCTTCAAATTCAACAGTTTGAATCCTACAATGTCAAGGTTCCCTTTTGGTGTTATACGCCACTTTTCTTGGGTTTCCTTGTTTTAATTCTTTACTATTTTCATGGCTAAATGACCCATTTGCCCTTCTTAAATATGGGGAATTACATTCTTCCCACCTTATGAAATTGGCCCAGAATTTAAACAAGTTAGCTCCTGAAGACTTAAATAACTGTGTATACTTTGAATGCATATCATCATTCAATTCTAAGTAGCTCCTTCAATAATCTGGTTTGTTCACCAGACTCTCACAAACACAATTTCTTTTGACCCTAATTTTCTTATTTGTCTTACAACCATAACTACCAACTCGTCCGCACACGTCATGTTGTCATGTTCTCATCAGGCTGCATAATCAGAGTCTCAAGCACTTGAGAGTGGTCATGTATGTATTGTCATTATATAAACACCTGAAACGCTGGATGAAAAATGGCAACCTGAGAGGAAGTGCTAAACAACACACCACAACTACCATTCTATCCAATGTCTTTTACAGTCATGTGGATCATGATTTGTACTTAAACTCTTTTCCCAAATAGCATGGTGCCTCTTATAGGCAGACTTGTAGAAATATTATCTCCAACTGTTAAATCTAAGACTCTCTTCTTATTATTATAAGACTTGTCTAATTTGTATTGTGCACTATTTCTATCCGATCCATCAAACCTTATCAAAAGTTCATCGCACCAACTCCGGTCCAATACCTCCGCCTCATTGATTTTAAATCCTTTCAAAGGAGAAAAACATAGCCCAGAAACAAGTGTGCTGATGCTCAACTTTAATCTGCTAACTAGTCCAACAACTAGAAACAAGGTTAGTAACATCACTCTTCATACCTATCCACCTAGACTACTTTAGGTCACAACACATCTTAGTGGTTCTGAAATGTGGAAGTGCAGTCATAACAATGAGTTCCTCAAGAAGATCATGCCTCTGGCACACAAAAATGGTTACCTACTCAGCGGATAGAATTGCTATCAGCAATTATTTCCTTCTTACGATTTAAGACCTCATTTCAGTATTTTGCACAATCATTTGTCCTCATATTGAATTGTCTTTTGTGTTCAATCGATGAAAATTTAGCTTGCACTCAGCACCATGTCTCTAGATACCTGTCCTAAACCTTATACCTTTCCTCTTGAATCCATGCACATTCTTCGCCAGAGTCTCTTTGTAGGAATAATATCTGTCAACTGTTCATAGATTTTCTAATCAATACATCTTTCCATATGATGTAGAATAGTACAATCCTGTTTGTTTAGCGGGTACATCCACCTCTATTGCCAAATATTTTAATCTCTTTGTAGAAAAATGATTATTGAAATTATTATGGCAAGAACACACTGAAGTTGAACAAATACCCTCAACACAAGATCAAAATGATCTTTCCAAGAGGTATATTTTATATTTCAGAAATATAGATGAAACAGAAATTGTTAAGGCCAAGTCGTCCGAATTTACGGACTTTCCTTAAGGAAATAATTCCCCTCACTGTACCCGAGGTTGCGGAATTTTCCCTCCCAGGATAAAATGGCCAACAATTCAAGTATAGCAGTACCTCAAATACTTGAATTCTTCGAACGCACTCTCGGTTTGATTGATCACAAAGAGTATTTAGAAGACAAGAAGATTTATGTGTAATCTCAAATTTTTCATTCTATAACCTGTGGAAGAAAATAAGTTATTTATAGCCACAACATGCCCCTTCGAAAAGGTGGCATTGGTTCAATTTTAGAGGTATGTCTTTTCCTGAAAATGCATGTTTGTTTATTTAAAACAGTGCAGTAATTTTCTGAAACAGTACACCTTTTCAAGAACAAGTGCACTAGTTCGAAACAGTGCATTAATTCAGAAACACTACAGCGTTTCGTTGCACCAGTTCGAACACAACACTGTTTCATATCGAAATAGTCCAACTGTTCACTGCATGCATGCATAAATAAATGGAACGTTATTGCTTCAGATTGAATTTATTTGTTTCTGTTAAATAAAATTTGTCCAAAAAGATAGATCTCATCGATCGATTGCCAAATCCAAATCCAAATCCAAATCCGAGCCGAGCGAGCGACGACGACGGCGCGAGGCATCTCTATTTTCTTGCCTCACTTACCATGTGAAGGAAGTGTTTCACTTGATAAACACTTTAAAGTTCTCTTCTTCCACCAATATGGGAGAAGAGTAAACTTTCCAACTTAAAGAGTACACTTTTCAATTTGGGTGTCTTCTTTCCTTCACTTGATTGTTCCATTTTCCATTCAACACACATATATATAGAACCCAACAATCCCCCACATGAATGGGGAATGGCTATATTTTTCGTAAAAGTTTTACGGACAAGTATGTGATCATCAAGCAAAGACTGATTGCATCTGGATAAGTGGGTTTCCCTTTGAACTTTCCGTTGTGAACATGCATCGGATACACTCGGTCAATCTGTAGATTTGACATCTTTGAACCGTCGAGCTTTAATGTACACCTAGAAAACACATGTCATACAACCAGCCTTTTACCATTTATGGTTCTTACGATTTTGTTCTTTTCAGCAATGAACACGTCCCGGTTTTCATGAGAGCTTAGAGAATAGGCCTTTACTAACATTCTCTTTGAAGCGGTTTCCACTTCGCCCACACATAGGTGATTTCTAAATGTTCAATCCTGTAGATTAAACTATTTGGTCAAATCTGCCAAATTTAGATAATCATTAAAAGACTTTTCACCTTAAGTCTTATCCTTGTTTACTATATATTATCTATATCATGAGAATGGGTTGGGTATTTGACAATGTTGAACCTGTTAGACACAACTTTGTTTGATCTTCTTGAACCTAGCTCTTGGGATCTCCAGTCTGCTAGGTAGAGTTACCGCTATGCTGACTTGTGTAGGCCTTAAACCCATTTCCTTGGATATCCTTTCTACTCCTTCTCTAGATAGGCCTTTTGTAAGTGGATCCGACACATTATCCTTGGACTTTACATAGTCTACAGTAATAATTCCACTAGAGAGAAGTTCTCTAACGGTATTATGTCTTCATCTTATATGACGAGATTTACCGTTATACATCATGCTCCCTGCCCTACCTATTGCCGCTTGGCTATCACAGTGTATACATACTGGTGCCACTGGCTTGGGCAATACGAAATATCTTTCAAGAAATTTCGGAGCCATTCTGCTTCTTCACCAGCTTTATCTAATGCGATAAATTTAGATTTCATTGTAGAGTGAGCAATACACGTCTGTTTGGATGATTTCCAAGAGACTGCTTCTCCACCGATAGTAAATACATATCCACTTGTGAATTTTACTTCGTTCGATCCGGTGATCCAATTTGCATCACTATATCCTTCAAGTACCGTAGGATATTTATTATAATGCAAAGCATAATTTTGAGTGTATTTAAGATACCCCAAAACTCTTTTCATTGTCATCCAGTGAGTTTTGTTGGGATTATTCGTGTACCGACTCAATTTACTGATAGCGCATGCTATGTCTGGTCGTGTACAGTTCATTATATACATTAAACATCCCAATACTCTTACGTACTTCAATTGCGAGTCACTTTCACCTTCATTCTTTTGAAGTGGAAAGCTCGCATCCAATGGAGTCTTGGCATTACCGAATTCCATATACTTGAACTTGTCAAGTACCTTTTCAATATAATGAGACTGTGACAATGCTAACCCTTGTGGAGTTCGATGGATTTTTATACCTAAGATCACATCTGCAACTCCAAGGTCCTTCATATCAAACTTGCTCTTGAGCATTCGTTTTGTTGCATTTATGTCAAAAATATCTCTACTAATGATCAACATATCATCCACATATAAACATGCAATGACTTGGTGATTTGGAGTGTCTTTAATATAAACACATTTATCACATTCATTTATTTTGAATCCGTTTGCCAACATGGTTTGGTCAAACTTCGCATGCCATTATTTTGGTGCTTGCTTTAGTTCATATAATGACTTAATAAGTTTACACACCTTGTTTTCCTTTCCTGGAACCACAAAACCCTCAGGTTGTTCCATGTAAATTTCTTCCTCCAAATATCCATTTAGGAATGCGATTTTTACATCCATTTGATAAATTTGAAGATCATATATCGCCGCCAAGGCAATTAACATTCGAATCAAGGTTATCCTTGTTACTGGCGAGTATGTATCAAAGTAATCAAGGCCTTCCTTCTATTTGAAGCCTTTTACTACAAGTCTTGCCTTGTATTTGTCAATAGTACCATCCGCCTTCATTTTCCTTTTGAAGATCCATTTAGACCCTAAAGGTTTATTTCTGGGAGGAAGGTCAACCAATTCCCATGTATGGTTGCTTAAGATTAAATCTATCTCACTATTTACTGCCTCTTTCCAAAAGGATGAGTCTGACGAAGACATCGCTTCTTTAAATGTTTGAGGCTCATTTTCTAAGAGAAATGTTACAAAATGATCCAAACAAAGTTGACGTTCTTTGACGTGTACTACATCTTGAATTTTCTTCATTATGTACATTCTCACTTAGTTCATCTCGGGGTCGTTTAGATCCTCCACTAGACTGTTCATGTCTAATTTTATACGGGTAAATATTTTCAAAGAATTCAGCATTGTCTGATTCAATTACCGTATTTTCACTAATATTCGGATGTCCGAATTTATGAACCAAAAATCGACATGCTTTACTACTCTTAGCGTATCCTATGAACACGCAGTCCACCGTTTTAGGTCCTATCTTAACCCTTTTAGGTATAGAAACTTGAACCTTCGCTAGACACCCCTACACTTTGAAATATTTCAAGTTAGGTTTCCTTCCTTTCCATTTTTCGTAAGGAATTGATTGTGTCTTACTATGGGGAACTCTGTTGAGTATACGATTAGCCGTAAGGATAGCCTCCCCCCATAAGTTTTGTGGCAAACCAGAACTTATAAGTAAGGCATTCATCATTTCCTTTAAAGTTTGATTTTTCCTTTCCACAATTCCATTAGATTGAGGTGAATACGGGGCCATAGTTTGATAGATTATTCCATTCTCTACACATATTTGCGCTAAGGGAGATTCATATTCTCCTCCCTTATCACTTCTTATCATTTTGATCTTTTTGTCTAACTGATTTCCAACTTTAGTTTTATATTTCCTAAATACATCTATTGCTTCATCCTTACTATTTAGAAAGTAGACATAACAGTATCTAGTGCAATTGTCAATAAAAGTTATGAAATACTTTTTCCCACCACGAGATGGTGTTGACTTCATATCACAAATGTCAGTGTGTATTAAGTCTAAGGGATTGGAATTCCTTTCAACGGACTTATAAGGATGCTTTGCATACTTCGATTCTACACACGTTTGACACTTTGATTTATTGCACTCAAAATTTGGCAAAACTTCTAAGTTAATCAGTTTTCGTAACATTTTGTAATTAACATAGCCCAAACGATCATGCAATAAATCATAAGACTCAAGCAAATAAGACGAATTCGAACTTATATTCATTTCAACAGTCATTACATTCATCTTATGAAGGCCCTCCGTGAGATAGCCTTTTCCTACATACATTTCTCCTTTGCTAACTACAATTTTTCCAGAAATGGTTACACATTTGAATCCATTCTTATCTAGAAGTGAAATGAAAATTAAGTTCCTACGTAACTCCGGAACATATAGCACATTGTTCAGTGTCAAAACCTTACCGGAAGTCATCTTTAGGCAAATTTTTCCTGTTCTCTCCACCTTAGCAGTAGTGGAGTTGGCCATGTAAAGCATTTCTTCTGCTTGAGCTGGAGCAAATAACGAGAACAACTCTTTGTTTGCGCAAACATGGCGTGTGTCACCAGAATCCATCCACCATTCACGTGGATTCCCCACCAAGTTGCATTCCGTGAACATAGCACACAGATCGTCATAATCTTTGTTGGACTCAATCAGATTCGCTTAGTCCTTTCTCTTCCCTTTCTTCGGGGCTCGACAGTCTGTGGACTTGTGGCCAATTTTGCCACAGTTAAAGCATTTTCCCTTGAACTTTTTCTTGGGTTGATTGCTTCTATGTTTAACTTTCTTTCTTTTCTTCGAGTTGTTTTGGTCATCTTCTACAATATGTGCTCAATTCATTGTAGAATTTCCCTTTGACCTTCTTTCAGCAACTTTATTGTACTCTTCAATACGAAGTCGGACAATAAGATCTTCAACGGTCATCTCCTTGTGTTTATGCTTTAAGTAGTTTTTGAAGTCTTTCCACAAAGGTGGTAGCTTCTCAACTATCGCTGCTACTTGGAAAGCATCATTCACAATTAAACCTACAAAACAGTTTATGTGAGTATTAAGAACATTTTTAATTTGTTCAACTAAGGTATTTTTCAAAGATATATCTTCTGCTAGGAGATCATGTATGATGACTTGCAACTCCTGTACTTGAGAGACAACAGATTTGGTATCAATCATTTTGAAGTCCAGGAACCGTGCAACAAGGAATTTCTTAATTCCCGCATCCTCCGTTTTATATTTTCATTCAAGTGCCCCCCACAGTTCCTTTGATGTCTTGGTTCCACTATAGACATTGTAGAGGTCGTCTTGGAGACCACTCAGAATATAGTTCCTGCAAAGGAAATCCGAATGTTTCCGAGCTTCTACAATAACGAAGCGGTCTTTGTCCAAGGTTCCCTCGGGCACCTCAGGAGCGTCTTCGCTAGTGAACCATTGTAGACATAGAGTGGTGAGGTAAAAGAACATCTTTTGTTGCCACCGTTTGAAGTCAATGCCAAAAAAGGTTTCGGGCTTTTCCGGCGGTGCCATCGTTGGCGGAGCATTTGTGCGACTTGATGTGGCAATATTATTTGCCCCCACAGACGTAGTCGCATCCATCATTTGGTTGTCAGTTGTCATTTTTTCTGTCACCACAAGACAGAAAACTTAGTATTTTTCAAAATACTATTTATAAAGTTAAATAACTTGAAACAATTCTTCTTGTTTTTGGTTAACGATGAAGTTTTATTACTTCGAATCGTTAACCGAATGAACCTTAACTTGTGATGAAGATTTTATGTCTTCTAATCACTAGTTAAATTCAAGCGGAGTAGAAAGACTAAGATTTAATCTTCAAAAACAAGCAATACAGATTCTGTAAGGTTATTTCCTTAAGATTGTTATCTTCCACAATACGGGTATATAGAATCTGTATAATAGAATAACAACTTCAACTCGAGTTCAAGTATGAACAAGAACATAGTGAAGTTGAACAAATACCCTCAACACAAGATCAAAATGATCTTTCCAAGAGGTGTATTTTATATTTCAGAAATATAGATGAAACAGAAATTGTTAAGGCTAAATCGTCCGAATTCACGAACTTTCCTTAAGGAAATAATTCCCCTCACTGTACCCGAGGTTGCGGAATTTTCCCTCCCAGGATAAAATGGCCAACAATTCAAGTATAGCGGTACCTCAAATACTTGAATTCTTCGAACGCACTCTCGGTTTGATTGATCACAAAGAGTGTTTAGAAGACAAGAAGATTTATGTGTAATCTCAAATTTTTCATTCTGTAACCTGTGGACGAAAACAGGTTATTTATAGCCTCAGCATGCCCCTCCGAAAAGGTGGCATTGGTTCAATTTTAGAGGTGCGTCTTTTCCTAAAAATGTATGTTTGTTTATTTAAAACAGTGCAGTAATTTTCTGAAACAGTATACCTTTTCAAGAACAAGTGCACCGGTTCGAAACAGTGCATCATTTCGTTGAAGAGTTGCATCTGTTTGAACCAATGTATATACTATTTCGAAAATCTGCATCTGCTCAGTCGAAACAATGCATTAATTCAGAAACACTACAGCATTTCGTTGCACCAGTTCGAACACAACACTGTTTCATGTCGAAATAGTGCAATTGTTCACTGTATGCATGCATAAATAAATGGAACGTTATTGTTTCGGATTGAATTTATTTGTTTCCGTCAAATAAAATTTGTCCAAAAAAATAAATTTCATCAATCATTTGTCAACTCCAAATCCAAGCCCAAGCCTAAGCAAGCAACAAGAATAGCGTGAGGCATCTTTATTTTCTTGCCTCACTTACTATTTGAAGTAAGTGTTTCACTTTATAAACACTTTAAAGTTCTCTTCTTCCACCAATGTGGTAGAAGAGTAAACTTTCCAACTTAAAGAGTACACTTGTCAATTTGGGTGT